>NW_027655979.1:0-261997 GCF_964235325.1 Thermobia domestica
CGGGCCTCCAGATGGACAGGGGCCTCCACTCTGATCAAAATCTCAAGTCTCTGTCTAAAAAGAATCATGAAGATTCAATCATCATAAAATAAAATATGAAACATATTCCCTTAACTTTCTTACTATACTTTCATAGTAATATATTAGGTGAAGTCACTAGAAGCCACATTTTATTTTTCTAGAACCGGGCCTCCAGATGGACAGGGGCCTCCACTCTGATCAAAATCTCAAGTCTCTGTCTAAAAAGAATCATGAAGATTCAATCATCATAAAATAAAATATGAAACATATTCCCTTCACTTTCTTACTATACTTTCACAGTAATATATTAGGTGAAAGTCACTAGAAGCCACATTTTATTTTTCTAGAACCGGGCCTCCAGATGGACAGGGGCTTCCACTCTGATCAAAATCTCAAGTCTCTGTCTAAAAAAGAATCATGAAGATTCAATCATCATAAAATAAAATATGAAACATATTCCCTTAACTTTCTTACTATACTTTCACAGTAATATATTAGGTGAAGTCACTAGAAGCCACATTTTATTTTTCTAGAACCGGGCCTCCAGATGGACAGGGGCCTCCACTCTGATCAAAATCTCAAGTCTCTGTCTAAAAAGAATCATGAAGATTCAATCATCATAAAATAAAATATGAAACATATTCCCTTCACTTTCTTACTATACTTCACAGTAATTTATTAGGTGAAGTCAACAGAGGCCACATATTTTTTTTCTAGAACCGGGCCTCCAGATGGACAGGGGCCTCCACTCTGATCAAAATCTCAAGTCTCTGTCTAAAAAGAATCATGAAGATTCAATCATCATAAAATAAAATATGAAACATATTCCCTTCACTTTCTTACTATACTTTCACAGTAATATATTAGGAGAAGTCAACAGAGGCCACATATTTTTTTTCAAGAACCGGGCCTCCAGATGGACAGGGGCCTCCACTCTGATCAAAATCTCAAGTCTCTGTCTAAAAAGAATCATGAAGATTCAATCATCATAAAATAAAATATGAAACATATTCCCTTAACTTTCTTACTATACTTTCACAGTAATATATTAGGTGAAGTCAACAGAGGCCACATTTTATTTTTCTAGAACCGGGCCTCCAGATGGACAGGGGCCTCCACTCTGATCAAAATCTCAAGTCTCTGTCTAAAAAGAATCATGAAGATTCAATCATCATAAAATAAAATATGAAACATATTCCCTTCACTTTCTTACTATACTTTCACAGTAATATATTAGGTGAAGTCAACAGAGGCCACATATTTTTTTTTCTAGAACCGGGCCTCCAGATGGACAGGGGCCTCCACTCTGATCAAAATCTCAAGTTTCTGTCTAAAAAGAATCATGAAGATTCAATCATCATAAAATAAAATATGAAACATATTCCCTTAACTTTCTTACTATACTTTCACAGTAATATATTAGGTGAAGTCAACAGAGGCCACATATTTTTTTTCTAGAACCGGGCCTCCAGATGGACAGGGGCCTCCACTCTGATCAAAATCTCAAGTCTCTGTCTAAAAAGAATCATGAAGATTCAATCATCATAAAATAAAATATGAAACATATTCCCTTCACTTTCTTACTATACTTTCACAGTAATATATTAGGTGAAGTCAACAGAGGCCACATATTTTTTTTCTAGAACCGGGCCTCCAGATGGACAGGAGCCTCCACTCTGATCAAAATCTCAAGTCTCTGTCTAAAAAGAATCATGAAGATTCAATCATCATAAAATAAAATATGAAACATATTCCCTTCACTTTCTTACTATACTTTTACAGTAATATATTAGGTGAAGTCAACAGAGGCCACATATTTTTTTTCTAGAACCGGGCCTCCAGATGGACAGGGGCCTCCACTCTGATCAAAATCTCAAGTCTCTGTCTAAAAAGAATCATGAAGATTCAATCATCATAAAATAAAATATGAAACATATTTCCTTCACTTTCTTACTATACTTTCACAGTAATATATTAGGTGAAGTCAACAGAGGCCACATATTTTTTTTCTAGAACCGGGCCTCCAGATGGACAGGGGCCTCCACTCTGATCAAAATCTCAAGTCTCTGTCTAAAAAGAATCATGAAGATTCAATCATCATAAAATAAAATATGAAACATATTCCCTTAACTTTCTTACTATACTTTCACAGTAATATATTAGGTGAAGTCAACAGAGGCCATATATTTTCTTTTTTCTAGAACCGGGCCTCCAGATGGACAGGGGCCTCCACTCTGATCAAAATCTCAAGTCTCTGTCTAAAAAGAATCATGAAGATTCAATCATCATAAAATAAAATATGAAACATATTCCCTTCACTTTCTTACTATACTTTCACAGTAATATATTAGGTGAAGTCACTAGAAGCCACATTTTATTTTTCTAGAACCGGGCCTCCAGATGGACAGGGGCCTCCACTCTGATCAAAATCTCAAGTCTCTGTCTAAAAAGAATCATGAAGATTCAATCATCATAAAATAAAATATGAAACATATTCCCTTCACTTTCTTACTATACTTTCACAGTAATATATTAGGTGAAGTCAACAGAGGCCACATATTTTTTTTCTAGAACCGGGCCTCCAGATGGACAGGGGCCTCCACTCTGATCAAAATCTCAAGTCTCTGTCTAAAAAGAATCATGAAGATTCAATCATCATAAAATAAAATATGAAACATATTCCCTTAACTTTCTTACTATACTTTCACAGTAATATATTAGGTGAAGTCAACAGAGGCCACATATTTTTTTTCTAGAACCGGGCCTCCAGATGGACAGGGGCCTCCACTCTGATCAAAATCTCAAGTCTCTGTCTAAAAAGAATCATGAAGATTCAATCATCATAAAATAAAATATGAAACATATTCCCTTAACTTTCTTACTATACTTTCACAGTAATATATTAGGTGAAGTCAACAGAGGCCACATATTTTTTTTCTAGAACCGGGCCTCCAGATGGACAGGGGCCTCCACTCTGATCAAAATCTCAAGTCTCTGTCTAAAAAGAATCATGAAGATTCAATCATCATAAAATAAAATATGAAACATATTCCCTTAACTTTCTTACTATACTTTCACAGTAATATATTAGGTGAAGTCAACAGAGGCCACATATTTTTTTTCTAGAACCGGGCCTCCAGATGGACAGGGGCCTCCACTCTGATCAAAATCTCAAGTCTCTGTCTAAAAAGAATCATGAAGATTCAATCATCATAAAATAAAATATGAAACATATTCCCTTAACTTTCTTACTATACTTTCACAGTAATATATTAGGTGAAGTCAACAGAGGCCACATATTTTTTTTCTAGAACCGGGCCTCCAGATGGACAGGGGCCTCCACTCTGATCAAAATCTCAAGTCTCTGTCTAAAAAGAATCATGAAGATTCAATCATCATAAAATAAAATATGAAACATATTCCCTTCACTTTCTTACTATACTTTCACAGTAATATATTAGGTGAAGTCAAGAGAGGCCACATATTTTTTTTCTAGAACCGGGCCTCCAGATGGACAGGGGCCTCCACTCTGATCAAAATCTCAAGTCTCTGTCTAAAAAGAATCATGAAGATTCAATCATCATAAAATAAAATATGAAACATATTCCCTTAACTTTCTTACTATACTTTCACAGTAATATATTAGGTGAAGTCAACAGAGGCCATATATTTTCTTTTTTTCTAGAACCGGGCCTCCAGATGGACAGGGGCCTCCACTCTGATCAAAATCTCAAGTCTCTGTCTAAAAAGAATCATGAAGATTCAATCATCATAAAATAAAATATGAAACATATTCCCTTAACTTTCTTACTATACTTTCACAGTAATATATTAGGTGAAGTCAACAGAGGCCACATATTTTTTTTCTAGAACCGGGCCTCCAGATGGACAGGGGCCTCCACTCTGATCAAAATCTCAAGTCTCTGTCTAAAAAGAATCATGAAGATTCAATCATCATAAAATAAAATATGAAACATATTCCCTTAACTTTCTTACTATACTTTCACAGTAATATATTAGGTGAAGTCAACAGAGGCCATATATTTTCTTTTTTCTAGAACCGGGCCTCCAGATGGACAGGGGCCTCCACTCTGATCAAAATCTCAAGTCTCTGTCTAAAAAGAATCATGAAGATTCAATCATCATAAAATAAAATATGAAACATATTCCCTTAACTTTCTTACTATACTTTCACAGTAATATATTAGGTGAAGTCAACAGAGGCCATATATTTTCTTTTTTCTAGAACCGGGCCTCCAGATGGACAGGGGCCTCCACTCTGATCAAAATGTCAAGTCTCTGTCTAAAAAGAATCATGAAGATTCAATCATCATAAAATAAAATATGAAACATATTCCCTTCACTTTCTTACTATACTTTCACAGTAATATATTAGGTGAAGTCAACAGAGGCCATATATTTTCTTTTTTCTAGAACCGGGCCTCCAGATGGACAGGGGCCTCCACTCTGATCAAAATCTCAAGTCTCTGTCTAAAAAGAATCATGAAGATTCAATCATCATAAAATAAAATATGAAACATATTCCCTTAACTTTCTTACTATACTTTCACAGTAATATATTAGGTGAAGTCAACAGAGGCCATATATTTTCTTTTTTCTAGAACCGGGCCTCCAGATGGACAGGGGCCTCCACTCTGATCAAAATCTCAAGTCTCTGTCTAAAAAGAATCATGAAGATTCAATCATCATAAAATAAAATATGAAACATATTCCCTTAACTTTCTTACTATACTTTCACAGTAATATATTAGGTGAAGTCAACAGAGGCCATATATTTTCTTTTTTCTAGAACCGGGCCTCCAGATGGACAGGGGCCTCCACTCTGATCAAAATCTCAAGTCTCTGTCTAAAAAGAATCATGAAGATTCAATCATCATAAAATAAAATATGAAACATATTCCCTTAACTTTCTTACTATACTTTCACAGTAATATATTAGGTGAAGTCACTAGAAGCCACATTTTATTTTTCTAGAACCGGGCCTCCAGATGGACAGGGGCCTCCACTCTGATCAAAATCTCAAGTCTCTGTCTAAAAAGAATCATGAAGATTCAATCATCATAAAATAAAATATGAAACATATTCCCTTCACTTTCTTACTATACTTTCACAGTAATATATTAGGTGAAGTCAACAGAGGCCACATATTTTTTTTCTAGAACCGGGCCTCCAGATGGACAGGGGCCTCCACTCTGATCAAAATCTCAAGTCTCTGTCTAAAAAGAATCATGAAGATTCAATCATCATAAAATAAAATATGAAACATATTCCCTTAACTTTCTTACTATACTTTCACAGTAATATATTAGGTGAAGTCAACAGAGGCCATATATTTTCTTTTTTCTAGAACCGGGCCTCCAGATGGACAGGGGCCTCCACTCTGATCAAAATCTCAAGTCTCTGTCTAAAAAGAATCATGAAGATTCAATCATCAAAAAATAAAATATGAAACATATTCCCTTAACTTTCTTACTATACTTTCACAGTAATATATTAGGTGAAGTCAACAGAGGCCATATATTTTCTTTTTTCTAGAACCGGGCCTCCAGATGGACAGGGGCCTCCACTCTGATCAAAATCTCAAGTCTCTGTCTAAAAAGAATCATGAAGATTCAATCATCATAAAATAAAATATGAAACATATTCCCTTAACTTTCTTACTATACTTTCACAGTAATATATTAGGTGAAGTCAACAGAGGCCATATATTTTCTTTTTTCTAGAACCGGGCCTCCAGATGGACAGGGGCCTCCACTCTGATCAAAATCTCAAGTCTCTGTCTAAAAAGAATCATGAAGATTCAATCATCATAAAATAAAATATGAAACATATTCCCTTCACTTTCTTACTATACTTTCACAGTAATATATTAGGTGAAGTCAACAGAGGCCATATATGTTCTTTTTTCTAGAACCGGGCCTCCAGATGGACAGGGGCCTCCACTCTGATCAAAATCTCAAGTCTCTGTCTAAAAAGGATCATGAAGATTCAATCATCATAAAATAAAATATGAAACATATTCCCTTCACTTTCTTACTATACTTTCACAGTAATATATTAGGTGAAGTCAACAGAGGCCATATATTTTCTTTTTTCTAGAACCGGGCCTCCAGATGGACAGGGGCCTCCACTCTGATCAAAATCTCAAGTCTCTGTCTAAAAAGAATCATGAAGATTCAATCATCATAAAATAAAATATGAAACATATTCTCTTAACTTTCTTACTATACTTTCACAGTAATATATTAGGTGAAGTCAACAGAGGCCATATATTTTCTTTTTTCTAGAACCGGGCCTCCAGATGGACAGGGGCCTCCACTCTGATCAAAATCTCAAGTCTCTGTCTAAAAAGAATCATGAAGATTCAATCATCATAAAATAAAATATGAAACATATTCCCTTCACTTTCTTACTATACTTTCACAGTAATATATTAGGTGAAGTCAACAGAGGCCATATATTTTCGTTTTTCTAGAACCGGGCCTCCAGATGGACAGGGGCCTCCACTCTGATCAAAATCTCAAGTCTCTGTCTAAAAAGAATCATGAAGATTCAATCATCATAAAATAAAATATGAAACATATTCCCTTAACTTTCTTACTATACTTTCACAGTAATATATTAGGTGAAGTCAACAGAGGCCATATATTTTCTTTTTTCTAGAACCGGGCCTCCAGATGGACAGGGGCCTCCACTCTGATCAAAATCTCAAGTCTCTGTCTAAAAAGAATCATGAAGATTCAATCATCATAAAATAAAATATGAAACATATTCCCTTCACTTTCTTACTATACTTTCACAGTAATATATTAGGTGAAGTCAACAGAGGCCATATATTTTCTTTTTTCTAGAACCGGGCCTCCAGATGGACAGGGGCCTCCACTCTGATCAAAATCTCAAGTCTCTGTCTAAAAAGAATCATGAAGATTCAATCATCATAAAATAAAATATGAAACATATTCCCTTAACTTTCTTACTATACTTTCACAGTAATATATTAGGTGAAGTCAACAGAGGCCATATATTTTCTTTTTTCTAGAACCGGGCCTCCAGATGGACAGGGGCCTCCACTCTGATCAAAATCTCAAGTCTCTGTCTAAAAAGAATCATGAAGATTCAATCATCATAAAATAAAATATGAAACATATTCCCTTAACTTTCTTACTATACTTTCACAGTAATATATTAGGTGAAGTCAACAGAGGCAATATATTTTCTTTTTTCTAGAACCGGGCCTCCAGATGGACAGGGGCCTCCACTCTGATCAAAATCTCAAGTCTCTGTCTAAAAAGAATCATGAAGATTCAATCATCATAAAATAAAATATGAAACATATTCCCTTAACTTTCTTACTATACTTTCACAGTAATATATTAGGTGAAGTCAACAGAGGCCATATATTTTCTTTTTTCTAGAACCGGGCCTCCAGATGGACAGGGGCCTCCACTCTGATCAAAATGTCAAGTCTCTTTCTAAAAAGAATCATGAAGATTCAATCATCATAAAATAAAATATGAAACATATTCCCTTCACTTTCTTACTATACTTTCACAGTAATATATTAGGTGAAGTCAACAGAGGCCACATATTTTTTTTCTAGAACCGGGCCTCCAGATGGACAGGGGCCTCCACTCTGATCAAAATCTCAAGTCTCTGTCTAAAAAGAATCATGAAGATTCAATCATCATAAAATAAAATATGAAACATATTCCCTTCACTTTCTTACTATACTTTCACAGTAATATATTAGGTGAAGTCAACAGAGGCCACATATTTTTTTTCTAGAACCGGGCCTCCAGATGGACAGGGGCCTCCACTCTGATCAAAATCTCAAGTCTCTGTCTAAAAAGAATCATGAAGATTCAATCATCATAAAATAAAATATGAAACATATTCCCTTAACTTTCTTACTATACTTTCACAGTAATATATCAGGTGAAGTCAACAGAGGCCATATATTTTCTTTTTTCTAGAACCGGGCCTCCAGATGGACAGGGGCCTCCACTCTGATCAAAATCTCAAGTCTCTGTCTAAAAAGAATCATGAAGATTCAATCATCATAAAATAAAATATGAAACATATTCCCTTCACTTTCTTACTATACTTTCACAGTAATATATTAGGTGAAGTCAACAGAGGCCACATATTTTTTTTTCTAGAACCGGGCCTCCAGATGGACAGGGCCTCCACTCTGATCAAAATCTCAAGTCTCTGTCTAAAAAGAATCATGAAGATTCAATCATCATAAAATAAAATATGAAACATATTCCCTTAACTTTCTTACTATACTTTCACAGTAATATATTAGGTGAAGTCAACAGAGGCCACATATTTTTTTTCTAGAACCGGGCCTCCAGATGGACAGGGGCCTCCACTCTGATCAAAATCTCAAGTCTCTGTCTAAAAAGAATCATGAAGATTCAATCATCATAAAATAAAATATGAAACATATTCCCTTCACTTTCTTACTATACTTTCACAGTAATATATTAGGTGAAGTCAACAGAGGCCACATATTTTTTTTCTAGAACCGGGCCTCCAGATGGACAGGGGCCTCCACTCTGATCAAAATCTCAAGTCTCTGTCTAAAAAGAATCATGAAGATTCAATCATCATAAAATAAAATATGAAACATATTCCCTTAACTTTCTTACTATACTTTCACAGTAATATATTAGGTGAAGTCAACAGAGGCCACATATTTTTTTTCTAGAACCGGGCCTCCAGATGGACAGGGGCCTCCACTCTGATCAAAATCTCAAGTCTCTGTCTAAAAAGAATCATGAAGATTCAATCATCATAAAATAAAATATGAAACATATTCCCTTAACTTTCTTACTATACTTTCACAGTAATATATTAGGTGAAGTCAACAGAGGCCACATATTTTTTTTCTAGAACCGGGCCTCCAGATGGACAGGGGCCTCCACTCTGATCAAAATCTCAAGTCTCTGTCTAAAAAGAATCATGAAGATTCAATCATCATAAAATAAAATATGAAACATATTCCCTTCACTTTCTTACTATACTTTCACAGTAATATATTAGGTGAAGTCAACAGAGGCCACATATTTCTTTTCTAGAACCGGGCCTCCAGATGGACAGGGGCCTCCACTCTGATCAAAATCTCAAGTCTCTGTCTAAAAAGAATCATGAAGATTCAATCATCATAAAATAAAATATGAAACATATTCCCTTAACTTTCTTACTATACTTTCACAGTAATATATTAGGTGAAGTCAACAGAGGCCACATATTTTTTTTCTAGAACCGGGCCTCCAGATGGACAGGGGCCTCCACTCTGATCAAAATCTCAAGTCTCTGTCTAAAAAGAATCATGAAGATTCAATCATCATAAAATAAAATATGAAACATATTCCCTTAACTTTCTTACTATACTTTCACAGTAATATATTAGGTGAAGTCAACAGAGGCCACATATTTTTTTTCTAGAACCGGGCCTCCAGATGGACAGGGGCCTCCACTCTGATCAAAATCTCAAGTCTCTGTCTAAAAAGAATCATGAAGATTCAATCATCATAAAATAAAATATGAAACATATTCCCTTAACTTTCTTACTATACTTTCACAGTAATATATTAGGTGAAGTCAACAGAGGCCACATATTTTTTTTCTAGAACCGGGCCTCCAGATGGGCAGGGGCCTCCACTCTGATCAAAATCTCAAGTCTCTGTCTAAAAAGAATCATGAAGATTCAATCATCATAAAATAAAATATGAAACATATTCCCTTAACTTTCTTACTATACTTTCACAGTAATATATTAGGTGAAGTCAACAGAGGCCATATATTTTCTTTTTTCTAGAACCTGGCCTCCAGATGGACAGGGGCCTCCACTCTGATCAAAATCTGAAGTCTCTGTCTAAAAAGAATCATGAAGATTCAATCATCATAAAATAAAATATGAAACATATTTCCTTAACTTTCTTACTATACTTTCACAGTAATATATTAGGTGAAGTCACTAGAAGCCACATTTTATTTTTCTAGAACCGGGCCTCCAGATGGACAGGGGCCTCCACTCTGATCAAAATCTCAAGTCTCTGTCTAAAAAGAATCATGAAGATTCAATCATCATAAAATAAAATATGAAACATATTCCCTTCACTTTCTTACTATACTTTCACAGTAATATATTAGGTGAAGTCAACAGAGGCCACATATTTTTTTTTCTAGAACCGGGCCTCCAGATGGACAGGGGCCTCCACTCTGATCAAAATCTCAAGTCTCTGTCTAAAAAGAATCATGAAGATTCAATCATCATAAAATAAAATATGAAACATATTCCCTTAACTTTCTTACTATACTTTCACAGTAATATATTAGGTGAAGTCAACAGAGGCCATATATTTTCTTTTTTCTAGAACCGGGCCTCCAGATGGACAGGGGCCTCCACTCTGATCAAAATCTCAAGTCTCTGTCTAAAAAGAATCATGATGATTCAATCATCATAAAATAAAATATGAAACATATTCCCTTAACTTTCTTACTATACTTTCACAGTAATATATTAGGTGAAGTCAACAGAGGCCACATATTTTTTTTCTAGAACCGGGCCTCCAGATGGACAGGGGCCTCCACTCTGATCAAAATCTCAAGTCTCTGTCTAAAAAGAATCATGAAGATTCAATCATCATAAAATAAAATATGAAACATATTCCCTTAACTTTCTTACTATACTTTCACAGTAATATATTAGGTGAAGTCAACAGAGGCCATATATTTTCTTTTTTCTAGAACCGGGCCTCCAGATGGACAGGGGCCTCAACTCTGATCAAAATCTCAAGTCTCTGTCTAAAAAGAATCATGAAGATTCAATCATCATAAAATAAAATATGAAACATATTCCCTTAACTTTCTTACTATACTTTCACAGTAATATATTAGGTGAAGTCAACTGAGGCCACATATTTTTTTCTAGAACCGGGCCTCCAGATGGACAGGGGCCTCCACTCTGATCAAAATCTCAAGTCTCTGTCTAAAAAGAATCATGAAGATTCAATCATCATAAAATAAAATATGAAACATATTCCCTTAACTTTCTTACTATACTTTCACAGTAATATATTAGGTGAAGTCAACAGAGGCCATATATTTTCTTTTTTCTAGAACCGGGCCTCCAGATGGACAGGGGCCTCCACTCTGATCAAAATCTCAAGTCTCTGTCTAAAAAGAATCATGAAGATTCAATCATCATAAAATAAAATATGAAACATATTCCCTTAACTTTCTTACTATACTTTCACAGTAATATATTAGGTGAAGTCAACAGAGGCCATATATTTTCTTTTTTCTAGAACCGGGCCTCCAGATGGACAGGGGCCTCCACTCTGATCAAAATCTCAAGTCTCTGTCTAAAAAGAATCATGAAGATTCAATCATCATAAAATAAAATATGAAACATATTCCCTTAACTTTCTTACTATACTTTCACAGTAATATATTAGGTGAAGTCAACAGAGGCCACATATTTTTTTTCTAGAACCGGGCCTCCAGATGGACAGGGGCCTCCACTCTGATCAAAATCTCAAGTCTCTGTCTAAAAAGAATCATGAAGATTCAATCATCATAAAATAAAATATGAAACATATTCCCTTCACTTTCTTACTATACTTTCACAGTAATATATTAGGTGAAGTCAACAGAGGCCACATATTTTTTTTCTAGCCCAGGGCCTCCAGATGTGTTAATCCAGCCCTGCTTATGGGTTATTCTAACTATGCAAAAAATCGAAGAATAAAGTGGCAATGAAAATGAAAAACAAACACTTCAGGACTGAAAGAAAACATCTTTTATCAGTGCATAACGAAGCCCAGGAATTATTTCCATTAAAGCAGCAGTAAACTCAAACTAATGAAGATTTCTTTAAAACTGGTTTGATTATAATCAATATTGTTTTTTTCTCTCCTTTTTGACGAATATTGCTAAATACATCATCATCATTATAGCTATTCTGTCATTATTGACAGGTCATTTGCTCCAACTGAGCAACTTCGATCTACTGCAGTCCTCAGCTAGTCTCTTCATCTTGGCGTAGCAATTTTCTGTTTTATTACCTTCATTGAACTAGATTCTCCTTTACCTCTCCCTCTCTTTCCTTTCACCACACCCTCTAATACGTCCCTCATAATACAGTTCCTCCCCAGCCAATGTCCAAACCAGTTCCTCTTCCTCCTGTTAATTATATTTAAAATTCTTTTTTCTCCCCTACTGCTACTATTTGTAACACCTTCTCATTCGTTTTCCGTTCAACCAAGCTAATTCTCTCTTTTTTTCTCCATGCCTACGTTTCGAAAGCTTCCATTTTTTCATCGCTTCTGTGTAATGTCCATGTTTCTGCCCCATAGAGTAATTACATAGAATCAGTAAAACAAAATGTCAGTATTTAATTGGAAGTTTGTTCAATACAAAGATTATCAAATCGGATTTTTTTTTAAAAAAACAACTGGTATTTCAGTAAGCTGTGACGTCTTGATTTTCTGTCATGCGTTCCAGGAGTTTGAGAACCAGTCGAGTACTGGATCTGTTAAAAAATATAAAAATATTACGAAAGGTTGTGATTTATCTTATAAGTAACGAAGCGTGGGCACCAATTAAAAAAATACAAAAAAGGCAATCACCTATGTTGTACACTATCATCATACGCGAAGGTAAACTATATTGTATTTAGAAACATACCTTGTATTTCTGTTACTATCAGTGGCGAAAGATACTATGAGGCTCTGAGGCAAGGGACCTACCCTTTTTTCTACCATTTTCTTTATCTTTGACTTCTTGTAAAATGAAGTCAATACTTCAGTCTTTCGTTTTTTTTTTTGACTAAAAATATAGTAGGTTGGGAACACTTGGAGACCCTTCGGTTTGAGCAAGGGCTTTGCTAACTTTATTCCCGGAAATGTGAAAATTCTGCTATATAGAAAACAATAAAAGATTGCGATAAAACTTCGGTGAGTGCTTAAGCCCTGAAGGCACCCTCTTAAATTGCATAGAATACAATACAAAATATCTTGTGTTTATACAAATGAAAGTCCTTCTAAGCTATAACATTTCTAGTGAAGTCATTATCTATCACCTGATGCATTATTTAAATTCTGTGTTGTACTTAGGTTGGGAGATGCAAATAACGAACGCTTATCCAAGAAATTTGACACCTAACAATAAGAATGTACTTTCTTTCGCTCTCCCTGCTTGCACGAAATGAAAACAGCAAGTGAGGAAATTCCCGTGATCCCCTCCTGCAAATCCCAGACAGAAGGAAATATGAACTGTACTTCAAAATATTTGTAGTAGAGCTAAGTGGGAATATTAGTTTATCGGGCCTACCAAACTTGTGGGTTACGCTTCGCCATGGTTACTAATAGCGCATTGTACAATTTATTATCAATTATAGTCTATATAGAGTAAAATTTACCTATGAAAAGCATAAGATTTCTTAATGCAACACTTGCAAGACTCTTGCAAGCAAGACCAAAACCAAGACTGGATGCGCAAGACCAAGACTGGATGCGCAAGACCAAGACTAAGACCAAGACTACCCGCGTATTGGTCTTGGTCTTGCATTTGCTCATCACTATTAGAGATTTTAGGCACGGGCGTTTCTGGCGGGGGGACGACGGGGACGCGTCCCGCAATATTTTGAAGTACAATATATTCAATATTTTATTAAAATTTAATTTTCTTAACGACAGAATAACATACAGTATAAATAATAATAAGTATATTTGTTTGGAATATAATATTCAGGCTGTGAAACGATTATAACAATTCTCTATATACCTCAGGAGGCCCGTGAATGTAAGCAGAAAGGTAGCAAATGCAATCGAAGATAATAAACAGGTTGGGCTAGGTAGCACCATTTAAATCACTTTCTTTTATGTCTCTTACCCCCGCCCTCCAATTTTGCATGGCAGGGACGCCAGTGCTTTTTGAACATTTTAACTTTAATAAAGAAATAGCATCACATTTCACTTTCGTTTCTTCATTATAACACAGGAAAAAATTAATTACTGCATTTTGAACAAGGAATATGAGAAATTCAGTAATGAAGGATAAAATCGATCATTCGATAGCAAAGTAAACGTCAACCAATTTTCTATTTCGAGTGAATTGTTTGTAGAGCTAATAGAATAACTTTCAGCAACAACAATGTTTTAGTTAAAATTCGTTAGTAATAGTTGGATGTTGTGAAAATGTATTTCAGCTAACTGGTATTACTAACGTTTATCAAGCTGAAGATACTTTTAAAGTATGAGATTACGCGATACACGTATTTATTTTAGGTTTGCTTTGAGTTTGGCGTCCCTTTCAGCAGCGAGACTATATGAAACACTGGACATAATTGGTTCGAACTACATCAGCTCCTACCGAGAATCAAAGCCATGTAAGCAAATGGATCTGGATTTTCCCTTCCCAAAAAATTCCGGATATTCTGTAAATTTAGTCTAGTATATGGGTCATTTTACAATTTTTAATGTAATTTATTCACATATTGAATTTAAAACAGATTCCTGTGTTTGTCATGATGGAGCTCGTGTATCTTTTTACCTACCAACTGATGTTCAATTTCTTTCTTTTTGCTGTTTGTTAACATTTTCCTGAGTAAAATGGCAAAATTGTGCTGTATCTTGGAAATTTCATATATATCGAGTGTTCTGAAAGTGGCGCTCACGAACCTCACAACACTATTCTACAGGTCAAAATAAAGCGAAAATGTTGTATGATGGAATGATCTCTGGGGCCTCCTTCAGCCGCTATGGGAATCAAAATTTTATTATATGGCAATATCGCATATTAACTTGTAACCATAGAACATTGCTCTACAAGCCCACCGAACAGTTACATCCACTGTTAAGGTAATAAGTGGTGCTAGTGTCAACTTTTATTGACTTTAACTGTCATCTGGCAAGAATCGGTGTAATTATTTGATGGATCGGTAGATCTAATGTAGGTTCTTTATTTGCGATATTGTCATATAGCGCAATTCGCGTCTCCAGACGCGGACCAGAAAGGTGAATATATATATATATATATATATATATATATATATATATATATATATATAATTTCGTTTATTTTAACTTGTAGAACAGTGTTCTGTGGTCTATGGGCGCCATTTTTAGAACACCCGATATATATATGTGTATGTGTGTGTGTATACAGGGTGTTTCAAAACAACAGCGACAACGTTTGGTAATTCCTGACAGCAAGATAAGACGAAAAGTATAGACTAACCTGGGTGCACAAATGCTTTCTTTCGGAGTATAGGCTTCCGAAAACATGAACTTTAAAGGTGCATAGCTGCACTAATATGGAACCTACCGTAGTCGATCAACTCTTTATATAGGAACTAATAGGAACTATCCATGTTTGAAAACCCTGTGGTACTTCCGCAAAAATTTTTATAGAGGTAGTTCAAATAATATGGCCGTGACCAAAATCCCTTTATAAAAATTGTTGCGTGAGTACCTTAGGCTTCTGAAACGTGTATATTTGGATAGTGTAGATATTAGTTCCTAAGTGAAATCTTCACCAGACTATGGTAGCTCCGATAGTATTGGACCTATGGACCTTTAAAATTCATAGTTTCGTGTTTTCGGCAGCCTATAAATCAGAAAGGAAACATTTTTGTACCCAGCTTTGTCTATACGTTTCGTGTTATCTTGGTGTCGGACAACTCCCAAACGTTGTCGGTTTTGTTTTGAAACCCCATGATGGGGGCAAGACTCTTAGAGGAAATTATACTTCGAAAGATCGAAAACCCAATAGAATTTTTAGAATAGTTACCACAAAATTAGTAACTATATTTGAAATGTCGCTTATACTTGCCTCCCTCCGGAAACCACACCATGGACTCCCTTGACTATAAGAGTAGGGTATGTATGTATGTTCTGCAGACAACTTTCCCTCTCCCAATATTTTTTGACCAGCACACAGGAAAGCACAAAGCATTTTACAGAAGGGTCCAATTAACTATACATAGCGCAAAGTATTTAGATAACTATAATGTTAAAGTGAGATTGAAGAGGATTTTATGACATTTAAAATCATTAAAACTTCCATGTATAACTTACAACTTATAGTGATGTCTTTGAAAAAATAGTTTTTGTTTGTTGCAAATCGGTTCAGAAATAGCTGAATTATACGAACTTAAAATTTAGTATGTTGGATACAGCTGTTACATGTACTCTAGCTTTCATTGCCACACACATGCATTCAAGTTTACAAGCCAGTTTCAGTTGAGAGAAGCAAGAGTATACATCTATGTATTAGATTTATAGCCTCTCTCTTTTCTTCTAAGAACGTGACGTGCAATCCGATTTTCTTTTCCTTCTCCTCAAGCCAACATATTTTCTTTTCTCTTTTCTTCAACAGAACTTCTAGCTAGCAGCCGTGAGATGGCGCTATACTAATGACGTAGTCTTTATGAACGAGACAACGCAATACATGATGTCATTGAATCCATGATGAAATATCTCTTGGGTCTCTTTCTCTCTTCTCAGCTCTGAACGACAGAGAGGTTTTCGTCGCTCAATTTTTCTCTCGTAACGGCCAGCTTTCAAGCGAATGCATGTTCGCCGTTGTAATCTTCATCAGCGGAGTCAGCATCTAGCTCCAAAACGTGCCACATACATGCGCTAGTGTCTCTCTCTTTCCTTCTCATCAGCACTCAGTGATACCAGAATATTAAAATTAAATACTAAGTTGTGAGACAAAATTGTAAAAACAGGGTTGGAAACTAATTATTTTTAACGTGTTTTCCAGAATTGTTAAAATTACGAATTAAGCTTTGAAACTATTACCAATGAATTACTACCAAATAAGATTAACATGATAATTTTTGAACACGATAACCAACCCTGTTTTTCAATAGCGTATTTGCGGGGTAATACTTTAAAATCACTATAGCTCCCTTGTTTATTAACCGATTTTCAAAATTCAAACGACATCTGGTAGAGAAATAAATCTTCAATTTTTTGAGTGTCCAAGTGGTTGTCTATCTTTAAGGATAGTATTTCGAAACCGCTATATTTCCGTTATTTATTAACCGATTTTCAAAATTCAAATGTCATTCAGTAGAGAAATAAATCTACTACCTTTTGAATGTCTTTTAGGTTGCATAATTCAAAGGATATTATTACAAAAATTCAAGAAAATCCCTTATTTATGTATGTATCTTTAAAATTCAAATAACATTGTGTTTCGTATTTCAATAGGTCTTAGTTTTATGGCTTTGTGACCATAAAACTCTTAAAATCAATTAACTATAATATAAAAAAATACTTAAAATTTACAAGTTTGGATACTGATAATGTAATCTTCTGCTAACTTTGTTCTCTATGGGAATCAATGACTTTTTAAATTCAGTCCATTGGTCATGGTTTAAGGTGAATAAACTACCATTAATTTCGAAGACGACTTCTGTGCTTTCTTGAACATTCTTAACGATTACATTAAACTATTAGTAAGAATGAACTTCTTTTGAGGATCCATACTAACTACTCCATTTTTTTTACTTTAAAATTTTTTAAATCATTTTTATTTTTCGGATTAATTTGTAAAGTAAAACATGTATTTTATAACCATTATCTAAATCTTTCAAACCTTCATACTTAACAAACAGCTTATATTTTTTCATGCCTTTTAAACTTCCTCAGTATCATCATTATATCTTTCTGGAAATAACGCTATATTTCTCATCTAAATGTACTTAAACATATGTTTGACCATAACGTTGTGTTTGAATCCATTTCTATAATGTTATCCCGTACGGTTTACCTTGTTCTAACTCATCTATGCGAAGGAATCTCAATGCTTTAACGTTATTTTTCTTATTCAAATAATTAGCCATAGCTCATCAGTCATTTTATCTGTTAAGTGTTTTGTAAATCAAGGTGGAAGAAAGACAAACTCTTCGATTTCAACTAAAATGCTTTTTCCGAACTTAGTTTTAATCTTTTCCATTTTCATAATCTTATATTCTGTATCTAATTTTAATTCTCTTAATCCAATAACTTCTTTTTGCTCAAGACTTCCAAGTTTATTTAAAAGCTTAATATGACTCGCCATCGTATTTATTATATAGAAAATCAATGATCACTCTTCAATTTTTATCTTGTTAATTTTAGAATAATGTTTATGGAAAACCTTCATAAACATTACAAAATACATTTAACTATCTAAAACTCTTCTACTACTTTTTCATTCTTAGTGTCATATGTAAAGTTCTTTTGTCCAATTAAAATCGCATAACATAGTATTACCGGCCACAGCTTCTGCAAAGTCTACTACAATCTTTATGTTTGTTCTCTCATTTACTGATACATTTTTCCTCTCACTACAATTAATCACGTACATTGGTCTATTATCTATAAACTCTTTAGGATCATAGTACATTTCGGTATTAGCACATGTTATTCTCTTACATGTAGTGTAATCTTCATACATCTTAAAATAATCCCTGTTAGCAATATCTGTTTCTTGATTCTTTTGGAACCTTCCATTCTTAAGATAGATATTATTTTCCTTATGATGATCGAACTTACTTGCATCTGCTGTTTGTTTGCCACTTCTATCAGTTTGGAACATTACAACTACGAAATCAGGCATATCAAATTGTCTAGAATTAAATTGAGTAGTAACATCGAACTCCAAGAAAGAACCCACGACAGTGTTTTGAACACACTGATAAGTATGGAATGAAAATATTTTAGGTTCTTTAAGAATATTCAACTTTAACTGGCTTTCGTAATTAGATTCCTACTCAATAATATGCATTCTTATCTCCATATCCTTTATTGTTATTTTTCCATTATGAGGAGCTGATGCACGTGGCCCTGTTCCAGTCTATTTGCACAAGACATCGTTATTGTTGTTAGCTTTTGTAAATATTATTCTCAATCCACCTTTCCACATAACCTCTTTATAATCATTTAAAAAGCCTGGAATTAATCTTAATGGGTACAAAACGCTAAAGTCCTTTCGGAGACCAAGTTTATCATCTGTTTCAAATCCTGCTTGTTTTAGATATTCAACTTCTGGTTTGGAAATCTTTAATGTTCCAATAGCTGTAGATGTTATTCCAGGTAGTTCAATCTTATATATAACAACTCCATGCTTTCTAATCTCAATTTGAGAAAAGAAGAATGGTAAGAAGTTATCTACAAGTTTTATAGTATCATTTGCACCAAATGTTCCTCCAGCTGATGCACCAACAACTTCGAGTCATATGACAATCTGCTTTGTGTGGATGTATAAAACCATCCCCCACATCGAAATCAAACTCAATGTCTTTGTTAGCTTCATTCAAATTATTAAACGTTCTTGTGTTAGGTTTAAAACTCTGTAACTCGTAACTCTTTATACTATCCATTTATTATAAAGAAAATCTTGGAACAACGCTTTTATGGAATGTATCCATAAAAGAATTATACATAATAACATTTAAAAACTTATAATCCCCATCCTAACTTAACCTTAGCATCCATAGCAGTACCAACTCCAAAAGCAACTAATCGTTCACCAATTGACGCATCACTACTAAATGCTCTTTTCCATGATTTAGTTTCTAGTTCCTTATCTGCAATATGTCTTGACTCTGTATCTTTATTGTCTATGTAGTATATATCGTGTTCTTTGCAAGCCTCATCTAATGGGTTAATACCTTTATCACCTCTTTCTTATCTTTCTTGAAGCTTAGTGCCCGGACCACAGTACGAAAATCCTGGAATATGTAATTCAAATGGAAGTTTATTAATCAAATTATTTACTAATCCTTTTCCAAGCTTCTCATCATTCCAGAATCAAGGGGGTAATGTATTTAAGATCTTAATCAAATAACCTATACCTTTTGGATCATTAGGAATAAATTGCGAAAGCTTATTATTAATCATACTCACTATACCTACTTTCTCATTATAAAAGTTATTATTATCAGCCTTTTCCTCTCCATCTATAACTATTAACCGATCAGTTAACTTTCTCACATCATCTATCCATATATATTCTTTAGGTAATTCGTTGTATATTTTATTCCTTCCTCAGACTTTGGTGTTTTCTTTCTTGTTGGTGTTGGAGATAAATATGGTTTAATATAATTATCCCAAATAGGCTTGATAATATTAATGTACTTAGAACCTCTATTAGATGTTACTTTTTTTATCTCGATTATATTTTTGGAAGGCAGCATCTGATTCTATTATTTCCTTGTACTGTCCAAAATCGTCATCGTAATCTTCAATGGTTTTATTAGTATTCATCGTTAACAATTCCCATAGACCTTCTGTTCCTTTATAAGTTTTACCATTAATTATCAAATCATCGCCACTCACTTTAACTTCAGAATTTCCTATGTTATTTATTATTCTTTCACCTTCTTCAACAGCTCTTATTCCAAATACACTATCATTTCTTCTGCTATAACATTTTGTTGCAATCTTACCAAATGATTGTGCTGTTGTTAAAGGCTCTACTCCTACCACTTTGTTTTCTCATTTGTTTTATTTCTCCTGTTATAGGCGTATCACTACTACTTGGAGGACTATCATAAGTTATCTTTTTTAGGTGTTTCTAGTAGACTAGGATCTATTGAAACCGTCTTATGTACAGCTGGAACAAGTTCAGTTATTAGATTTTTATTTTGTTCTGCTACTTCTTTGATCTCACTTCATAAATTTTGGATAGCATCAATTACAGGTTGTTCTTGCTTCTTAAATTTATCGTTAATACCTGCTCTTTCTTTCTTCCAAGATTTGAAGCCCTTTATCAAGAACTTTTTTAACTTAATATTCTTATTAATTTCTTTCTCATCCATTTATAGAAAACGAACAAACGTCAAAAAACGAGAGAAAACGTCGAAACAACGTAAACCGTTAAAACGTCAAACGTTTACAAAGTGTTTTATCTTGTTCCTATACTTACCATTGTTTATCTTCCTTGTCATATCAATTACTATAAAATCATAATCTTCTTGCCAACATTTTGAATATATCTCTAAATTTATCATAAAGCATATCTCCTGTTACAAACTCGTTATACATATTTTTAAGATTAGTATAATCTTGTCTAAATACGCATAGGAAGCTAACGTTATCTCTTATAAGTTATTTAGGTACTTTTGAATATGTCTGTGCAAGATAGAAACAGTCTAAATGTCTATGTCTACCTCTCGTAAAGTAATTTCTAACAATATCTTGATTCTCCAAAATGTAATCACCAAACAGGACGACAGAGTATTTTTCACATTCATCAATTGGTACAATACAATCATTACTGCTTAAGAACGTTGCTATATGCTTCTTAAACTTTAGTTCTACTTTTTCAAATCGTTCTTTTAATTGCTCATACTTTGGCTGATTCATGCTTTTAGAATATATGTAAAAGTAATTATTGTTTAACCAACCTGGCTGTAATAAGAAGTTAAATAACAGAAAATTCTTACCACAACCAGATGGGCCCACAATAAGACACCGAATATCATCAGGTATAAGTTCTCCATTTCTTTTCTTAGCTGTTGTTTCTTTTATCATCTCTTTTACATCCCAATTAATAGTTTTCTTACTTATTTATTATAGAGAAAATTTTGATTCAGACTTGATAAATCGTCGGTTTTTTTATAAGTTAAGTCCTGGGTGTTAGCACCTTTTATGATCTTATATCTTTAATTTGTTCTCTGATCTTATGTAACGTATTTTTTTATATATTCTTCATTCATTTCGCCATTTAATGTTATTATCATCTCTAACTGTTCTCTAAATGAGTTAATACAAGTGACAATGGTTTTATATTCACCTTTTCTTTTGCTTATGTTTAACTTAGAAGACAAACCTGTTATTATAGCACTTCCAGTTGCAAGAGACGTTGTTAATATTGAGTAAATTGTTACGGATATAAAAATATTAATAAACCCAGTTGTTGCAGAAAGTATAACCGATAACGTAATCAAAGTGTAGTATGCATATCTAACAATTCGTAGTTTTCTCTTTTTCTTCTTTAAGGTGTATTCTAACTTTTGAATGATATCTCCTATTAACTTAATTACTTTCTCTCTTGGAATATCTCTAGGTAAATCAAACTCTTTCATTTATTATATAATAAATGGATAAAGTATTTAAGTTAACGAGTGATACTTCTGTTTTAAAGAAGAAACTCCATTACGAATTAGACAAGAGTAACAACTATTTAAGTATAGGACTAGTTGGTTTTTACAGTACATATCTAACTCCAAACATTTCAGAAAAAAATAATAAATTAACATTTTGGAGCGATGATAATGTACTTTCAGAGCAACTCATAGTTCAACCTGGTGAATATAATTTAAAAGAATTGGAAGAATATATTAGATCAAATCTTCCACACTCAACCGATCCTTTAAAGATATTAAGTTTACTGAGGACAGAAAGAACAATAGAGTTAAAACATTTAACAGACATTGTGATATAACCTTAGGTACCATTAATACTGTATTAGGTTTTAGTGAGAAAAACTTGGCAAGTAACATAGAACATGTTGGAGATAAGGCACCAAAGTTTCACCTATTCGATACAATTAATGTTCACTGTAATATAGCAGATGGTATGTTTGTTAAAGATACGGAGCACACATAGAGAAACAGGAATTATAGCATCATTTAAAACAGATGTCGAGATTAAATATAGTATTATTTACGAGCCTACTTATCCATTATTTTTCCCTATATCTAAAGACAAGATTGATAATTTTGAGATAAGGATAACAAATGAGAATGATTCCTTAATTGATTTTGGTGGAGCTACAACAACTGTACTTTTACAAACCAAGATTTTCTCTTAAATAAATAGGAAGATGTGTTCTATTAAAGGTTGTATGTTTAGTGTTCCTTACAACGAACTAAGGGATTTAAATATCGATCATGTATTAACAAAGAAACAACTTAACGATAAATCCAAGAAAATTAAAGAAGGTAAAGGAATGGATTTAACTCTAACTACTGCGCAAATGAAAAAGATGAAGAAAGAGCATATGGGTGGTTTTATCTTTACAATTCCAGACATTCTAGCGGCTTTAGGAGCAGTTGGTTCATTAGCAGGTGGTGCAGCAGCGATTACTAAAACTGTACTTGATGCTAAGAAAAATAAACAAGAACTTGAAGAACAAAAAAGGCACAATATGGCTATAGAAGAAAAAGAAGGAGCAGGTAAACCAAAGAAGTCAAAAAACTAAAACCATGACCAACTTCGATATAGAGAGGTTGGTTAAAGAATTAAAGATAAAACGATTTAGAGGTGTATTTATGAATGACGAACTTCCACAAAAACCCTATGTAAATAAGTGTGGTATAGTAAACTTCATTAAATCAGAAAACATTGTTACTCATTGGATATGCTATTGGAAAGATAACAACGAAAAGTACGTGTTCGATTCTTATGGCGGTGTTCCTCCTAAACATCTAGTACAATATCTTGATACCGAAAACTTATTTTACAATGACGAACGAATGCAAGACTTAAATTCAGTTAGTACAATATCTTGGTACCGAAAACTTATTTTACAATGACGAACGAATGCAAGACTTAAATTCAGTTATATGTGGTCATCTTTGTGTTAAGGTTTAAATCTTCTAAATCAAGGGTGTTCTTTTAGTGACGTTATGTATATGATTAAAAATGATTAAATATTATTAAGTTTAAGTGCTTTTATGGTTTGTGTCCATAAAAGTTTTTAAAGATAAATATGGAAGCTATACACAATAGATTTTTAGATTATTTTGAGAAGCATGAGGGTGAGCTAGATGACTAGATAGATATAATTTTTATCAGTATTTTCAGGATGTTAGTGAGATAGACTTAAAAGATAGAAACAACGCATATGAAGTTATTGATTTATGGAGAACGTTAATACCTAAATTTTTGTACACGGATGAATAGTTGGAAAAGTTGCGTCCAATAATTACCTTAAAGGAGTTGTCAAATTATAGCCTTAGACTGTTAGAATGCAGCAATTGTGGTAGTAAGTCATTAACAAATGTATGCATAGCTACATTTGTAGTGATTGTTCTGTAGAGAGTGGTTAGGTTTACAGTACTAATGAAGAAATGAAAGCTGGTTGTGCAAGAAAACCATGGTATGATACTACAAAACGATTTAAGTTACAGATATCGTTTCCAAGCTTTACAGGATAGAATTATTTCCAAAGATGTGTTCAAGTGTTAAATGATAAATTAAGAGATATACCAAAAGATTTAATATCAACAAAAGATGTTCTAGAAGTACTAAAGAAAAACAAATACACAAAATATTATGATGATGTCTATTTAATACACTATCACGTCACCGATAAAAAACATTAAAATTACGACATATGGAAGAAACACTTATAAACGAGTTCGAAAACTTATACGAGGCCTTTAGAGAACTGTATCCGAAGAGTATTGTTTATTGACTTAAAATGTGTATTGTACTCTGTTAAAAAAGCATGATGTTCATGTTGATATTGATTTTAAACACTCACCTAAACAAATAGAGATGTTAAAGAAATGTTTTGAAAAATTAGGATGGACATTTTCTTTATAATAAAATGAGCATGGATATATTTGGTAATGTTGCAAATAGAAAAGGTGATGTTAATATTAGTGAAGAAAAATTAAAATTGTTGAAGAATTTAAATGATGTTGTTAGCATAAGTAAACTTAAGTCAATAGAAGCTCAATTAGAAAACGATAGAAAACGATTTGAAGATGTAATAGAAACGTTACAAGACACATACATAAAGATAGATGATATTAAGACTTTTCGGAAAGAATATATGGAAGAAATCCAAAAGACTAATAATAATGTAGTTCTTTTGTTTAGTGCAAAGGTTCCTATATTAGAGTTCAATAAATACAAAGCAGAAATATCATCATAGTTAGAGAATGTTGTTAAAAAGAATGATATAAATTTGTTACAAAAGATTTGCAAAAATCAAACAAAGAAGCAAATATGTTCATTATGAAGAAAGAAACTATAAATATATTATGTCGATTGAGAACTAAGAATGTTAAAGACCCAATCTTTAGAATATTTAATCTATCGAATGGTTACAAATTTCTCTATAATGGGAAAATAATTAAGTTTAGATAAATATTATCTACATATACTTTTGAACGATACTTTAGTTGAAACTTTTCTTTTAGACGTTAAAAATGGTGATATAATTACGTTTCAAGCAGTTAAAAAATTCGCTTTCGAAGAAGGACAATTATTATCTGTTATTATGTACGTAGAAAGAGAACTTAAATGATTTTTTATATAATAAACAGGATGTATTGTATTAAGTGGAAGAAATCAACAGATACGAAGAAAGATACCATTAGAAGCGAACAAACAAAAAATGGAAGATATCTAAAGAAAGGTATATGTAGTATATGTGGAATTAATAAAACTTAATTCGTTAAAAAGAAAGATTGACTATATGATGGTAAAGGTGTTAGAGAAGACATTATAGAAGAAATTCACAAACCATCTAGAAGAAACTTTGAAAGACTAAGTGTGGTTATAAAAGGTATCAATGATCTTTGGCAAGCAGATCTTGTAGAAATGGATAGCGGAGTATTAAAAGGTGTTTCCAAATTAAATAAAGGCTATAAATATCTGCTAACGGTTATAGATGTGTTTTCGGAATATGCGTTTGCTGTTTCTGTTAAAGATAAGAGTGGTAAGAATGTTACGGAAGCATTTGAATCCATATTAAGAGCGAGAAAACCTAGTAACTTACAAACTGATCAAGGCAAAGAGTTTTACAATAAAGGATTTAAAAAGTGAATGGAGGAAAATAAGATTAATCATTACTCAACCTAAAGTGGTAAGAAAGCTTCTGTTGTTGAGAGATTTAATAGAACACTTAAACAAAACATGTTGAAGAAATTTACAACGCAATGAAATTAAAAATGGATAGAGATATTACCAACATTGGTTAGTGAATATAATAATAGAGTACATAGAACAATTGGTTTAAAGCCTATAGAAGTGAACAAGAAGAATGAGCTAACAATATTGGAGAAAGTGTATAAGAAAGAATATAAGCGTGTTAAACCCAAATACAAATTAGGCGATCATGTTCGTATACGTAAATCGAAAGGATTATTTGAGAAAGGATATACACCTAATTGGTCAACAGAAGTATTTGTTATTGGCGAAGTTATTCCATCTAATCCACCTACGTATAGAATTAAAGATTTAGAAGAAGAAGATGTGCAAGGTAGATTTTACGAACCAGAACTATTAAAGACGAAACTTAGAGATGAATACTTGGTAGAAAAAGTTTTGAGAAAGAAAGGTGACAAAGTATACGTTAAATGGTTAGGATTTGATGATTTACATAATAGCTGAATAGATAAAAGTAATGTTGTAATGTAAATATAAATGAGTCTTTTATGGAATAAAAGTCATAAAAGGTTAGTTTCGATGAGATAAGGGTAACGAAACGTTACTCTTCAAACAACAAACAACAAAACAACCCAAGCCGTAAAAAAATGAATGTTTGAAATCATCGAAGTTTTGTGCAAGTGGTGGTAAGAGGTTTGATCACTGGTTAGAAAATGAATATTCAAAAGAGTTATTAGATTACTACAATAAACTTCTAAGTCTCCAGAATTCCGGCCACTTAAAAAAAACTCATTGTTTACAGTAAAACTAGCTGGTAACGAAATAAAGTTAAAAATAATGATTTTCTATATAATAAATATGAGAACGTTTAAACTAAGAGAACTATCCATAGTAATTTGCTACGAACAGATTAAAGACAATTATTGGTATGGTGTTTTTGTTGATTTTAAATTGATTATAGATAAGAGTACAGGATACTTCAACGCTACTAAGTTGTGTAAAGGTGGTGGTAAGAGGTTCAATCACTGGTTAGAAAATAATCAAAAGAACTAATAAGGTATTATGATGAAAAATTCAACTCCCGGAATTCCGGCGGTTGCTCTTCCACATATTTAGTAAAAGGAGGAGACAAAGAAGCAACCTCAATCATCTCAGGAACGTATGTATACAAAAAGATATTTCTCTCTATTGCCATTTGGATATCACAAGACTTCTATGACAAATGCTATGATATTATCGAAGACTATTTAGTTCTAGATTTGAACAGATTCAAGAAGACCAAGAAGAGTTGCAAAGAAGAGTAGAAGAAATAGATCAAACAATGGAGAGATTGAGAATTCAACACGAGAGCCTAAAAGAAATTGCAGACCATATACAGACGATAATTCAAAAGATAATTGCCTAATAATATACAAGAACAAACTTAATGATCATTTCCCTTATTATGCTATCAGATGCCAAAAGAGAAGCCTATATAAACCTCCTAATGAAGCAGAAGAAAAATAATATACAAAAAGTTTAGAGATCCTGCAGCAAGAACTAGATATTCGTAAAGGTAAGGGTAATGAGTTTTGGACATCCTTATCAGAAGAAGATTTGGTTAAAGAAATTGATTGTTTATATGATCAGTTATTAACTGATAATTAAGGTTACGACTCTTATGGTATAATAGCCATAAAAGGTAGTTAGTTAAGCATTAAACAAACCATCTGTTGTAACATCAAATGCTAAATTCAATATACTACCTAAATCAGAATTATCATGATATCTTGTTATTATAACTCTCCAGTCCACGAAATGTTTAAATAAATATGTAAACTCTACAGAGAGGTCTTGATAACTTGAAATGTTATACCAATGAACACTGTCTTTGAACTCTGCAATAAATTCTTCTGTTAAATTTTGAAACATTGAAATCATTGCCTAATTTATTTTGTCAGCGTAATCTCTTATAAGGTTTTCTGATAATTGCTGGGTCCCACATAAGCGCTGCTAAGAAAGTTTATCTGCATGTTCTCGTATAAAAGCTTCAGAGAGTTTGCTTCCATAAGATATACCATCAAAGTCAACTTTGTGTATAAACTCATTAATAAATTATTCAGATAGGTTTTGATTAAACGATACTTCTCTCCAATGAACTCTATCAGCAAATTCTCTTATAAAGTCTTCTGATAAGTCTTGGCTTTCCGAAATAATCTCCCAATCAACTTTATCAGCTAATTCTCTTATAAACTCTTCTGATATTTTTTTCCATGAACATATTTCTTTCAAATTAACTTTCTGCTGATATTTGCGTATAAAGTCTTCTGTAATGTGATCATAGTTATATTCCTCATCATAATCATTATAACCTATAAATAACCATTGCTCATCAGTCAGTGAATCTAACATCTCATCGGACAAGTTCATAACGTTTGCATAGACAATGTTTTGTATAAGATACGAATTCTTTTCTTTAGTAGGTTTCTTGAACAAATGATCTAACATACCTACGGATATGCTAAAATTTATTTTGTGTTCATCAGTATAGTCACCAATATCTAAATGTTTACATACACAATCAAATATAGATTTGTAAGATAATATTTCTTTAGCACTAGTCATATTTACCTGTTCGTATTTATTCTTAGATTTTTTAAAATTTATTTCATTTTTGGTTTTCTATATAATAAATATGGAGAATAATTGTGATTTAATATATGCTTAGCTTAAACTTATTCACGAGGATCTTAAAGTAATAGAAGCATTACTAGAGAAGCAAGCTCCGTTAATAGAGAAGCAAATAATGTTAAAGGAAAAAGAATTATTAATAACACAACAAAAAACACCTGATTTGGGTAGTGATAAATACGAATATGACAGTGATGATTATGACGATGAGTAAGTTTAAAAAATGATTCAGTTTTAAAATGTGTATATGTAATTTTGATGGGTTATTCTCATGAAAGCTCTATAGTAACACATCGATGAAACATATGTAAGCAATGGTAGGCGCGTGCAGATGTTTAAATGATGTGTTAGAAAAAAATGAATGAAAATGGTTTAAAAATTTTTGGTGAAAGATAAAAATTGAAAAGTGATCGTTGATTTTCTATATAATAAATAAGATGAGTAATTATAATAGGTTTACTGTAGTAGAGTTAAGACGACAATGTAAAAAGAAGTTAATCAAAAGATATTTCCGATTAAGAAAACATGAACTAATAAACCTTCTTAAACAACATGACGATGAACAAAGCAGAAGACAGATTAGAAATATATTCCCGTTTCAACAAGAAGTAATTGAAGAACCGAAACCAACACGTATACCTATAAAAGTAGAATTAGAAGAAACAGCAATTAAAAAACGATTACAAACCATTAAAGTTGAAAACACAGGCGGTTACAAAGATCTGATAAAATTTTTAAATACAAGTAAAAGAGTTGTTATTAACAAAATTAAAGAAGATTTAAAATTCCACCCTGTTCAAGTAAACCTCGTTTTCATTTGTGATTAATTAAAGATAGAGAAATACAAGAACGCAATTTCAAAACATCAAATGAGAGAATATTAGAATCAACTAACTTAGATGAATATATATCTCATGCCAAACAAAAACTTCGTAGGGAAATGGAAGAATTTGAAGGTAGAGGATCAGGATGGATATTACACCAAATTAAATACTTACAAATCAGATTAAACAAATATGTACCATTAAGAGCTTCTTCCTATAATGAACATCCCAAACCAATTAAAGATAAGAAAGCAGTAATATTAAAAATAAAGACAATAAATGTTTCTTATACGCTATTGCAAGTTACTTAAAACTTATAGACAGATGTTCTGAGTATCAAAGACCTTCGCATTATAAACAGCTTGTTAATAAGTTGCAAAAGAAGTATTGTGATAACATTGAATTTCCAGTACAATTAAAAGATATTCCAAGATTTGAAAGAAGAAGTAATATTTCTATCAATGTTTACAGCTATGACAAGAACTATAATGTATATCTACTTCAAATCACAAAAACAAAGCAAGAAAAACATGTTAATTTATTATATGTAAAAGATGATCAAAATAATGATTATTTTTGTTGGATAAAAGACTTATCACGATTAATAAGAAGTCAAGTGACAAAACATACCGAGAAGTTATACTTTTGTGATAGATGTTTAACAACGCACTTTCGAAATGAGAAGCAGTTGCAAAACCATGAGCTATATTGTAAAGAGCGTGAGGCTGTTAGAATAGAACATTCTAAATCGTATGACAATCAAATAGAATTTCAAAACTGTAATCGACCATTAAGAGTTCCATTTGTGATAATTCCTGACTTTGAATGTATCTTATGTAAATTAAAAATAGAGCATAATTGTACTAAAACAGTAAAATATCAAAAGCATGAGCCACTGAGTTTTTGTTACTGTCAAATATTCAAATGGAGATTATAAAAGTCCTGTTAAGTATATAGGTCCAGATGCCGCAAAAGTATTTATTGAAATGTTACAAAAAGAAGCAATAGAAATTATGAAAATATATAAAAGGATAGTTAATATGAACCCGCTTACGGAGGAAAAAATAGAAGCTTATAACAGTTCGGATACTTGTCATGTATGTGAGAAAATCTTAAATGACTTACCACCAGCCGTTGAGAAAAAAATAAATATATTAAAGAAGAAAATACGGTTCCACAAGGATAGAGATGATATAAGTGAAAAAATAAAAGAATGGAAATATGAATTAAGAAAATGTTTGTATAAGATAAATAAAAATAAACCAAAAGTAAGAGATCATGATCATTTAACTGGAAAGTTTAGAGGTGCAGCTCACAATTATTGCAATTTAAACTATAAAAATTCTTATTTTGTTCCAGTATTTCTTTACAACTTAACTGGCTATGATACATATTTGTTCATTAAGGAGTTAGCTTATGATACGCACAAAATTAAACTGATTGTAAATAATGAAGAAAGGTACATAACATATGAAAAATATATAAAAGCAGGACCAAAAGATAGAATAAATTTAAGATTAGTTGATTCATTTAGATTTATGTCAAAAAGCTTATTAGGGTTAATTAGTAATTTAAAACCAGAACAATTTCGAGAAACATTAAAGTTTTTCCCGATTGATAAACTTGATCTAGTTACTACTAAAGGTGATTATCCATTTGAGTTTGTTGATTTATTTGAAAAATTGAAAGAACCTGTTCCATTATCTCCAGACAAATTTACAAACAGATTAACAGGGGAAAAATGAGTCCTGAACGCCATAAGCTTCATGTACGAGTTTGTAAAGAATTCGATCTGAAGTTAGTGAGGGACTTAACTGAATATTATAACAAAACAGATGTCCTTCAATTAGCAGATATATTTGAAAACTTGTTGTGTGTTTAAAGGCATATGGATTAGATCCTGCATGGTATTATACAGCACCTGGCTTATCGTGGGACGCAACGTTAAAGATGACTAAAACATCGTGTGCTGTGTTAGAAATGTTAACTGATTATGATAAAATACTAATGCTAGAAAAGGGTATACGAGGAGAAATCTCACAATGTAGTAAAAGATATGTAAAAGCTAACAACAAATATATATACAAGATTATGATAAAGATGAGTGTTCAAGATATTTAGCGTATCTAGACGCAAACAACTTATATGGATGGGCGATGAGTCAATACTGCCCTACAAAGATTTTAAGTGGGTTAAACCTTACATAGATATAATGAACATTCCAGATGACTCAGAAACTGGTTACATATTAGAAGTAGATTTAGAATATCCGAGGTATTTACACAACAAACATTCTGATTTGCCATTAGCTCCAGAAAACATGTGTCCACCAGAATCTAAACAAGCAAAACTACTAACAACACTTTACAATCAGGAAATATATGTAATTCACTGTAGGAGCTTAAAACTATATATGTCGCTTGGAATGAAATTAAAGGAAGTGCATAGAGTATTAGAATTCATACAATCAAACTGGTTAAAGAAATACATTGATTTAAATACAAATATGAGAACGCAAGCTAAAAATGAGTTTGAAAAAAGTTTTTATAAGCTCATGAATAACTCAGTAATCGGAAAAACAATGGAAAATATTCGAAAGAGACAACCCATACAATTAGAATGTGATCCTAAAAAAGTAGAAAAATTAATTGCCAAACCTAATTTTGATTACAGAACAATATTTACAGAGAATTTGTGTGCTATACATATGAAAAAAGAGCGATTGACATTTAATAAGCCAATATATGTTGGTATGGGTGTATTAGAACTATCAAAACTATAAATGTATGATTTTCACTATAACACTATGAAACCTAAATATGGAAACAATATAGATTTGTTACATGGATACTGATAGCTTTATATATGAGATTGAGACTTTTGTGTGGAAATTTTGCGTGGATTGTCCAGTTCTCATTGAATATTTAAAAAAAAATGGCCATTATTTCTTTATTACAGTTTTAGGATACACTGGAAGTGTTGAAATGAAAAAAACTAAAGCATCATATCCTACGCGTTGTACATTCCAACAACACACTGTTGTATATGGGGTTTCCATATGTCTCAGGCGTTTGTTTCATGTCCATATAATACTGAAAAAGGAAGGATAACTACCATTTCTCTAGTGTAAGATGAATCTTTATTTTTGTAGTGTTTTGCCCAATGAACACCATATATAATTGCCATTATAATTAATTGTGTATGTAATGTATTTGGTTATTACGTATTGGTTATTATGCAAGAAGAAAGAAAACACTGGTCATGCATGAATTAGAAACTACAACCGGAAATAGGCTCAAATCTTGCAAACGGTGCGAGATATTGATAAAAAAATTGTCGACAAAATCTCCTCTTTATGATACGCCTTGCCGATTTTTTTCCAAGACTTCTTTCACTTGTGTCTGTTAAGAGACATGTGCAGATGTTGTGAGGAATGAGAAGGATATTTATTCTGATATGCGAATGATGCGCTGTGTAGAGAGCGCAGGTTCAGCTAGTGTACATATAAAATCTAAGCAAATTCAATTGATCAAAGGTCAGAGAACGAGAGGTTTTGAGTCATGATTAAAGAGAAAGATAATTTATGTAGTACATATTATGTTTAGAGGGTTTGCATCCTTGGCGTATTTAAGGAGGGTTTCTGGGCTTAAGTCACCCAGCCCCGAAATATTACTTAGTATAGTAAAGTAAATTAAATATTTTGAAGAATGTTCGCATTTCCAGGCGAAGCCCCCGCGAAACAAAATCGTAAATACGCCACTGGTCTATATATATAAATACTAGTACTTTGAAGATATATTGTGTGTCAGTGAACAAGGTTGATATAATATTTGTGTGCTGTGTATTTAGAAATCACGAATATATTACAAAAAAATAACTATATTAATTTTTCTTAAGGCAAGGAGTATCTTCAGTGTTTCTAAGATTTTTATGACTTTAATTTCTATTTAAGAAAAAAGTAACTCAATTCGGAATGCTATAGTTCAGTTGGTTAAAAGTAAGTTAAGAGAATCATTTGACCAACTAGTCGGGATATATGTGGCCAGAAGTTGGACGCTCGTGTCCTAAGTAACTAACAGATTGCTGTTTGTCTTGCTATGATATATAAGAAGATAGATTTAAACACATAATCAAAGATAATTGAACATAGAAGCATCTGTCCTTCCTGATTTTTTGTAGCTGAACACTAGCGACACTGTTATTAGGTGTAAGTTTGCAGAAACTTTTTCAGTAGCCTATCTAGAAGTAAAAAAAATCGTGGCTATTCTGAAATCAGTTATATTTTTATCTTTTCGTTTTAATGTGATTTAAGTTTCAGTTTTAGGAAATAGCAATTCTGTTAATGGAAATGCTGTATACAACAGCATCAACGAACATGGATAAAACAGTGATTTTTTTTTTACAAAACAAAATATTTTGAAGAAAAGGATAACCAAATTAGTAATTTTATACGAAACTCACTGCTTGCAAGGTATAAAAGAAATATTTTGTTTGCAAGTATATAGTTAGCCAGTGCAAGGGTAGGGTCCGCAGGTGGTTTTCAAGATTTTGTAACTCAGAAGCATGTTTTGATACTTTTTTTTAGAAAAAGATATAATCGATTGCTGTCTCGTGTCGTTGTTCGGGTGTCAATAATGAGATGTGTATTAGGCGCAGAGAGGTTCGGATGTTGCGTCTCGGAAAACTCCGGACGATCAGACACGCACAAAAATTATTCATACACACAACAAAAATACACAGGATTAAAAGACACCATTCTTATTAATTAAAATACCATTTAAAGAAAAATAACGGATTAGAAAAACGATCACAACACTCAACACTTCCTAGGTATAATTATTTCCATTAATAAGAAATAGCCTCACAACACTGATGATAAGTCTTAAGGAAAATTATATTTCTCAGGCAGTCAATAAATGAATGTGGAAGATCAGCGAAAATCAATAAATAATAAATACTTGTCTCTTCAAGATATATAGGGAAAAACCGCCATACGATCAAAACCGCATAGAACAGAAGTGGCGTATGACCGACACTCTGTAGGATCAATACTGTTCGGAACATATCCATATCCTGCACATTGAATTTTGGGATATAAAAAATATAAAGATAAATAATTGCAATAATTAATCAAAACTTTTCGGTATCGACGAAATGGTAATATTTGTATGATACCTTTAGTATATATATGCTAAATTACTGTATGTATGAATGTTTTTATGTATGCTAACTTAGAGCACACAAAGTATATATAACTACAATCTAAAAGCAGTCGACGGTCTACTAAATCGTAAAATGGCATCGCTGACAACAGAATATTAAGCGCATTCATTATTCTACTACTATATTCCCTTGTCCGATATACCTGCCTTCGAACCTTGGTAGAAACTCATGTGGTTCGTATCCTTTTTTGAGTTGTGTCCACGTCACGTCTCAATTAGGCATGCTGCTGGAAGGGACGCTGAACTCTAATTAACGAACTATTATCTTCTGAGTCGTAACACGAAACTATTCTCCAATTTTGTTTAACAAATAGAATACTTCATTAGTTTCTTAATTTCTGTGGAAATGAATGAAGAAGTATTTAGGTTATTTCTATTATAATTATTATATATAATAGCGATCTCAGCAGAGGAAGATAATTTACTCGAATTATACGTCGAGTACTGTTTCGTATTATATTTTCAAGTCTCATATAAAATAGTACTGAAAAGGTACATCAAATCTCAATTATTTTATTAGTCAATCAACCTAATACAATATCAAATTTACCACAGTAGATCGGGGTGGGAGAATTCAATCTATCGTTCTTCATTGATTTTAAATAAAGTAGGGATTGGCACGAGCGAGTAAAACTAGGATCGTGAGGCTAAGGGAGACGGCGATTAAGACAAGTGAATGATAATGGAAGAATTGGTGGAATGAGATGTGGCAGGAAACGGAACTACTCTGGGAAAACCCCCTGCACGATGTTGTCCACCACAAACGTACTTGGCCGGGTAACGAACCAAGAACCCCACGCACCAGAGATAAGTGCTCTATCAGCCTCCAAAGGTTCAATGTTGCGTTTACAAGAGTTCTCCATTGACTTCTGCCCATAGTCAACTGGATCCAATGTCTGGTTTTATTCCTATTCTTCCGAGATTAATCTCCCATCTCCGTCTAAATCTTCCTAGAGGTCGTTTCTGATTGGATTTCCAGTTAAAATTTTGAAAAAAAAATCTACTTTATTTCATTCTGGCTACATGACCTACCCAATTGAGCCTCCTAGATTTGATCATTCGAAAAGTGTTTGGTAAACAGTGTAAATTTTGCAGTTCCTCATTATGAAATTTCCACTATTCCCCATTCTCGTTGCTCTTGGGTTTGAATATTATTCTCAAATACTTTCAGTCTACATTCTTCCCCGAGAGTAAGCCGCCATGTTGTGCAACCATACGACACAACAGACATGATTATCGTTTTATACATTTTAAGTTTCAAATTTAACGACAGAATTCGGAAAGACAAAAGATTTTAAACGGAATAATAACACGAATTCCCTGCTTTCAGTTGACATTTAATTTTTTCTGGCCATGACTTTGGGCTCCTAGGTATTTAAAAGTATCCATTCTGTCGAAAGTTTTATTTGATATTTTTCGTATCCATAATTTGCATTATTATGATCCCGGTCAATTTTCATGTATTTAGTTCTCCTTGTGTTTACTTATAAACCTATGTTCCGGCTAGCGTTTAAATAACCCTGTGCATTTGTTTCTAATTATCACTTATCATCCCCTATGAGATTTAAATCATCAGCATACACCATACCGTGGTGAATACCATTTACTCATAAGCCCTGTTTGCTATATTTGATTTTTCTTACAACGTACTCTAGAACAAAGTTGAATAATAATGATGACAGTCAAACTTGTTTCATGTCATTCTCTAACTCAAAGCTCGTGGACAAGTATTTTTCTACGCGATTTTTACTTTTTTGATATTCATTTAAACACATCTTAATTGCTTACCTAACTCGTTTAACAAGGCTTTTCGGTATGCGAAATTCAATAAGAATATTGTATACTTCAATATTTTCCTCCTAATCGCGTAGTACAAATTTCTAAAATTAATAAATAATTGATGCACTAGGGTCTTGTATCCCCATTCCTTTCGATAATTTGTATGATCGATTTCGTCTAAATCCACACTGATAGTCTCCAATAGTTTCATCTGCATTTGGGCCAATCTTACTTCAGCCTATGAGAAAGGATTTTATAGGATGTTGAAAGGATAGAGAACCCTAGATAATTATTACAATCAATTTTGACGTGTTTCTTGTGAATTGGAACAATGATTGAATCGTTGAACTCTTGTAGCAATTCCTCCTTGTGCTAGAAGAGGAGAATGAGATTGTGTACGTTGTTCCATAATTTTTCCTCTCCAGCTAAAATAACTCAGCCTGAATTTTGTCTAGACATGTGATTTCTTTAAAAATTTCTCTACAGAAATTTCTATTCGTGTTCAGTTAGGCGCCGGAGTACAGGGTTCTGCAGTGTGCATTTCTCTTTCTCCACGAATATTACATTTCGGCTGCGTGTTAAGGAAAACGTCAAACGTATCTTTCCATGTAGCCAACTATTTTCATCCGTATGATATTTTGAGGCTAAATTCACAAAATGTTCCAAGCCTATGAGGAATACGGAAAAGAGTAAACGAAAAAAAATCATATAACAATATATCATAATATTGTATCACAGCCAAATAAGTTTTTTAGTGTGTAAATCTAAAACAAATCGGGGCAAGGAATACTCGCCCAACGTCATTCTTAACCATTTCAACTTTATGAGGACTGAGTGATTCTGAGGCCTTAGAGAAAATATATATTAGAAAAGAATCAAACAGCTTAGATTGGAAAATTGTCTTGCAGGAACACGTGTAAATTTGCAAGACGGATCCCTTTACTTCTTATATTCGATGGATTGCAACTTCGTACAACACGAATGTTCCAGCAAGCGGAGGGAGGGCACATACGAAGAATCATCAAAATTGAAAAGTTTTACGAGAGTCATAGTGGAACAGCAAATACCAATCGAGTAGAATATTAGAAACTTTGTTAACGGTCTTTTAATTTACTTATATCTAGCATTTATGTGACAAGACAGCAGATCTCCTCGAATTTCCTGTTAACTATGCGTAGATGGAACTACCATGAACTTTGGAAATCTGAAATTTTTGGTAGAAGAGCTCAAGAGGGTTGAACATGTAATCCATTACAATTTGGAAAAATGAAATGAAATCTTTGAGTTTTACGTCCCACGCTTATGCCGGTGAGGCTAAAGGAGACGGTGATGATGAGTAATGAATGAAATGGTGGAATGAAGGAAGTGGGAGGAAACAGGAGAACCCCGAGAAAACCCACGCACACGGTGTTTGTCCACCACAAAGTTTACTTGGCGGGGGCTGGGATCGAACCCGGGATCCCAAGCACCAGAGTTGAACGCTCTACCACTGAGCCACCGCGGCCCAACCATTACAATTTGGCATTGGAGTGGAGACCCGGGTGCGATTACCGGTAATAGCTCATCATATTTCGGGTTCGATGTTAAATCAGAAGGTCCACGCCTCATAGAGCCTCGCTGCTGAACGGGACGTTAAAATAAAACCAATCATTACGAATTAGGTCTAATTACAATCTCAAGGGGACGCTGTTCTTCTTTCTCTTCATACCTGTCAAGCAGGTGCTTCTTCCAGTTCCTGATCCATTTCCATGCCCCCAAGAAATGACCCAGACTTTTTTGTTAATTTAGTTTAATGTAGGAGTAATTTTACAAATTTTCATGATTTATCCTGATATTGGACTCCTCCTGAAGTAAAGTCCTGCGTACGTGGTTTGTGTCTGACATCAGTTTAAGCGAATCCTCACATTAGGCACTTTCCTAATATACGTAGCAAGAAAAAAGAAAGGAGTAGAGAGAGATGTAGTGGTCCCAGCATCAATACCACTTTGCCCATGTTGTTTCAATACCAAGTTTCCAGTGTTACGGTTTAACAAAGTTCTCGTGTTATTTATTGGACAGAACGATAGTGTTAAGTGTGTCTAAATAACGTAGAAGCGTTTTTAAAGAATTATGTGAATAAACACGGAAATAGAGAGAGCGCCACAGGGCTTTATTTTGTATCAAGTCCTCGCCAAACTTAGGGAGACAACGCATATGTATGATCATGTGTGATCATGTATGTTGGCAAATTTGAACTATAATTTAATGCTTCCTCACATTGTCGGCACGCGTGAGGTTTTTCACCTGAATGTACTGACATGTGTGGTTTTGAAAAATAACGTGTAGTGAATGTCCTACCACACTGCTGACAAATGTGAGTTTTTGCACATCTATGTGTCATCATGTGCTTTAACAAATTCGAACGTTGATTAAATCTCCTTCCACAGTCTCTGCATGTATAAGGTTTTTCACCTGTATGTATTAACATGTGGGTTGCCAAAGTTATTTTTTGAATAAAACCTTTGCCACACTCTTGGCACGTGTGAGGTTTTTCACCAGTATGTATTAACATGTGGCTTGCCAAACTTGTTTTTTGAAGAAAACCTTTGCCACACTCTTGGCACGTGTGAGGTTTTTCACCAGTATGTATTAACATGTGGCTTGCCAAACTTCTTTTTTGAAGAAATCCTTTTCCACACGCTTGGCACGTGTGAGGTTTCTCACCAGTATGTATTAACATGTGTCTTGCCAAGTGTGATTTGTAAATAAATCCCTTTCCGCACTCTTGGCAGTTATGTGGTTTTTCACCTGAATGTATTAACAGATGGCTTGGGTGGTCCGTGGATGAGTGAGGTTGCTCACTTGTATTTCTTAACATATGCTCCGTCAAATCTGATACAGTACATTCTTTGTAAAACTCCTTGGAAATATTGTATTGCTCATCTGAATAAGTATTTATCTCCTTTCGTGTAAGAAATGTATTCGCCTGTCTGCGAAAAGTATGTTAATGGATCAGTTACAACAGCAATAAACAAAGACATGTAAATGGAGATAAATTATATGAAACACCAAGAAAATGCAAACTGTTGTATTTAAATACAGAACAATGGGAAGATACTTCTTTTTCAATATTCTTATTCCATCTTAATGAAATGTAACTCTTACGTTATACTTTGTGATAAACTGAAGGCTGATACTATTGTGTTATTACATGAAATATTTTAATAATATGAAACCGAAACTGATTCTATTCTCGAAACAGGAGAATATCCTCTCTTTCACTTTCTAAAGTTGTATCGACATTAATATATACGATATCAGACTTAACTGAAGTACATAGCAAGATATGTTACACTAGGAAATGAACATATGATTGTTATAAATAAAAATGTAGGTACGAGTCTTTTATCTTTAAATTTTCACCACAAAGTTAAAAATTGCGAGCTTTATTCTAAAAACAACCATCAGAAACTATAACTTAAATGACAAAGAAAAATGAAAGGTTATAACTATGTTTACAGTTTTGCACAAAATATGTAATATGTAATATACAGCAATACATTTCGTGTTTTTTCAAATCATCAGAATTCTTTGAGACTTCATATGTTATTCCACATTACGATCCTAATACGAGGGCTAGTCAAGAAAGACTTGGACTGATTTTTTTTCTAGGCAATTTATTATTACTCAGCAACAGGCACATGATCCTTTTCAAAGTAGTCCCCGCCCATTTGAATGCACTTTTTCATTCGAGTCTTCCAGTCCTCAAGCAAGTGTCGCAGGCCATTCTTTGAGAGGTCCTTCAAAACCGCCTCCGATGCCTTCAGAACCTCGGAATTATCGGAGAAGCGGCGTCCACGCAGTCTGGATTTTAGGGCAGGGAATAGAAAAAAGTCGCACGGTGCGGTAGGCGTCTCCACCATCCTCAAACCTTTGCAACAGCTCCCTGCAAGTCTCCACTCGAACGGCCTTCTGCTCTGGTGTCAGGAGTCACGGAATCCATCGCGCACACACTCGGCTCATCTGGAGGTGGTCTTGCAAAATTTTGAAGGCACTGCCATGAGATATGCGTAGTGCGGCTGCCAGATCGTCGATACTGATGCGGCGATCTTCTCTAACAATGACTGCTGCCGTGTTAATGTTCACCTCAGTAACAGCTGACGCTGATACACCTGGTCCACCAGCTTTCGTGATTGTCATTCGGCCCTCTTTAAACTCTTTGAACCACCAGAACACGGTACTTCGTGGCAGAGAGTCATCTTTGTAGACTGCTCTCAACATTCCTAGAGTTTCTGTTGCACTTTTCCCCAGGCGATAGCAGAACCGTATAGCTGCAAATTGTTCAACTCGTAATGACTCCATTTCTTCTACAGGCGACTTCTAGAGGCGGCGCAGAACATCACCTGCAATAAAAAGTCGTGGTTACCAAACATGCAATGATTCCTTAACAACATTTTATATATATGCACAGCAAGTCCCACCCTACTTGTATGCCAAACTATGAAGCTCCAGCGTTAACAGAACTGCCGGGAAAAAATTAGTCCAAGTCTTTCTTGACTTGCCCTTTTATCTATTCTAACATATCTACGTGCTTATATGTGAACAACGTTTAAGAACATCTAGAAAATAAAGCCTTTTGAGAAAAGGCGAGTTCTCAATTCCTTGTAACTTTTAATCTAGTTATAAAAAATACCTGATATTACGATTGCAGAAATCGCCGCTAAGGTAATGAGGCTATGCATTCCCTTTTCCTTCTTTGGGTTATTGCGGATAGAGGCTTCCGAATTTGGGAAGTTCTTAAGCTGTAACGTCCTTAGTTTGCTACACATACAAAGAAGTGCACTAGTTTAAGTTTTTATTTAACACGTTGAACTTAAATTTGCAATAACCTGATGTAATGCCAACTGAAGAGAAAATTAGATACTAGAGTAACAATACTGCTATTCCAAAGAGTGTTAAAGAGTGTCTCCCATGAGTTATTTGCATCGTGAAAAAATCAGAGTTTTTGCTTTTTAATTTAAAAGTTAAAAGGGTACGTCAAGATAAATGCAGCACTATGTACATTAAAAGTGTGAAAGAACATCCTATACATTATATTGCAAAAGGCAGCTGAATTGTGGGAAATAAACTTTTCAATATGTTGAGTGCCTACCTACAGGTGGATATTTTTTTTATCACGTTAGTATTATTAAAATGGAAATCATAGGAAAAGGAAGAGAATTTAAGATATAAATCATAAATTATTTCATGTGTCTCATTTCTAAGGGAGAGAAAGCTTAGGGTAAAAGTTTACCATTTAAAATAAACTGTCGTGTGCACAAGTGTTTTCGGGCATACTTCTCAGTACGTAAACTTAATATTCAGCTTGTCTGTCATTACCTCAGAAACGGGAGAATCGCTTGAAAATAAATTTTACACAGCAATTAGGACTGTCTCTCACTTGGATCTTTTCCTTCTTTCTTTCCTTTTTTTTAGTCATTAGAACGAGGTTCTTATGAGTAAGAGAACGGCTTTAAATTGTACTCAAAAAAGGGTATCTGCCGAGCGGATTATGTTAGAAATCACACTTTCTTCCTCCAGAATTTTATTCATATTATTTGTTTCTTTTTTGTGTTATTACATTACAGAGTTCACAGGATAACATTTTGCGGACATCGTTTAGTATATCTACATAACTTTACGGGCCTTATACTTTTCTGAACAAAGGCTTAAGAAAGTAAAAATTATATGATACTATATGCCTAACGTTCTGAAAAACACTCAATGTTTATAAACTCTTATAGGACCAAAACTAGAAAAGAAGTTCACGTTTAAAATAAAGCTATAGTAAATATGTTCTTTTTCCGTCTTCCGAAAAAAGTACGTAATTTGTTTATATTATCTTAGTTAAAGCCCTTTTTCTTTACAGAAATGCGTTCTGAAACTGGCCAACATTACATTCCAGTAACAAATAAGATACAAAACATGACAGATCCTCAAACGGGCGATACGCATAAGTTTACCCACTTGAATTCATTGAACAATCTGTGAAATTAAAAACTTAAGTTACGCATTGGTTTTCTGAACATTCTGTTGCATTGGTCGCACCTTCGTGATCAGTTTTGTTCGCTCGCATTAGATAAAGAACTAGTCGAGCAGAAATGAATGAATTAAGAGCACGAAAGTATGAATTAAGAGCAAAAATGTTTAAAAATTTCCAAGAGCCCTGACGTTTATTTGAAATGAAATGAAATCTGAGTTTTACGTCCCACGGTTATGCCGGTTAGGCTGAAGGAGACGGTAATTATGAGAGGAGTGAAAATGGTGGAATGAAGAAAGTGGGAGGAAACGGGAGAACCCCGAGAAATCCCACGAGCACGGTGTTTGTCCACCACAAAGTTCACTTGGCGACGTTTATTTGAAATTTTGATAGTAATTTACACTGTGTAATTCCAGCTGCAAATATTAAACACTGAAAAACAGAACATACAATTGATGCTTAAACACTAGTATATACTCAGCACTTTACGTAGCTCATTCACCTTATGATAAACCGAACCTGTAGGCTCATATCCTCAGAAATAAAGATCTTTTACCAGATATCATCCTGGACTAAACCAAACTACTCACTTTCATAAGAAACTGTTTAATATTCTCTTATTGTTTTTACTTACCATACATCATTATATATGTTGCTAAAAAAGACATATACAATTTTAATACATAATAATTTTACGATCTTTACACAAGCGAATTCACTCACCTACCTTAGACAATTCTATTTCATTATTCTTGTAATAATATGTGATCTGTTCGTATTATAAAAACCAATATACCTCTACTGGCGTAAATTTTCTTTTGTGCAACTCACGCTCAGGAATTTAATCAAAATTTTGTTTTCAAAATCTATCAGTCTTCTTTTTTGCGTGTTAATAGCCAACTACATAACAGGATAGTCTACGATATAACACGATTGTGATAATGTTATGTAATCCGGCTGAATTGAAGCGATATATGTGAGAAAATAATTCGTTTTTCAATGTGGTCTTGAATGTGAATTGTTTGGAATTGAGAAAATGTCTTGTGAAATTGGGGAACAGATAGTTTTTCCTTCCAACTCGATTGTAAGTAATGTTAATAACTCATACGTTAAAATACAGATGGAGCTGCATGATACACGTATTCCAATATCTACATTCATTGCCATGATTGCAGCAACAACTATCACTCATATAAGTTAGTACACGTCCTAAGCAAATTTCTTTTACAACATATTTCACGAACGATTTACAATTTTACGAATTAGTAAACTTTCGTGAAACACAAATCAACAAAAGTTTATTGCACGAGACGAAATTTTATTGACATACCAAAAAAGAGTGAGCCAAACTGGAATGGAACACATGACCTTACGCTTGCAAACCTGACACTTTACCACTAAACTAGCACCTTCAGTTTACATTTCATAGCTAGTTCCCACAGGGATAGAAGCGGAGATATTATTGCATACAAATGAAAATAAGGAAATAAAAGTGTATAAAAAACTCACCGAAACAACTTGTTTACACTAAGGAAATTAAAATGATCAAGTTAAAGTAATTAAAAAATGTGTACAAAAATGCCTCTAAGAACAAGTGAAAGGCTATTATCGGAATGTGTGATATACGAAAGGTAATTGCCTGAATGGTACGAATCTGCCGCGATTAAAACATACATCACTGTCTGAACGACAAACCAAATAACGGCATTGGTTTAATACTAGAATAATATTTAAAATCAGGATGAAAGATTAAATTGGTGGCACGGAAGGATAAAAGGTGAAGACATAACAATTCACACAACATCTGCCAAATATATGCTACTGAAACTTTTTAATCTTTGGCTGAGTATCAACCTGACTGCATGTATTACATGAGTTATCACTACCAATACCTAAGTTAAATAAGTAAATATTGTTTCACTATATAAAACTATGACTTCCAAACTATGCGAATTCAATACTCAAAACTTGAGGTAGTACATCCGCCATTACTGGTTGCAACAGAGTAACAAGATCAAAGATAGAGCCTGTTTCTTGAACACTTAGTTCATAGAAAAAAACATTAATGCCCATATCTTACCCCTTTTATTCTATGTACATACACGTTGAAAAAAGTGTTGAAAGTTTGAAACTAGAAATGGAGAATTTGAACCACTTCTGATTTGAACAGTGGGTTAATGTGAAGGATTGAACTTATTCTTGGAAGACTAAATCAATTGAAAAAACGCATATCGATCATTTACCGTTTATGATCTATAGAGATAAGTATTGAAATGAACTCCTTTCTGTTTAGGTGGAATGTTGTCGATAATATGCTATCTTTTATTGAGGAGCTGCAAAGTTTGTAAAAAAAAAATAGCTTCTCGCTATTTGTTATTATTTTTGTATTATATCGATAAAAGTTGAAACTGTAAATGGCTAATTTATCCGCTTCCGGATTGAATAGTTTCAATGGATAAGATGGAACATTTTTTTCTTTAAACCTGATTTGTAACGTATGATCTTCCATGATTACGTTATTACTCTTACCTAAGTCTTTTTTTAATTTAATTTATTACATTCTAATTTTTATTTAAATGTTGGTAAACATGTCAAAATGGAATGTATTAACTTTTGCTCCTTGGTGTACTTGGAGTATATATATATATATATACATATATATATATATATACGTAAGCTTCTATTTTACTGCCTCTGGTGGAATTTTATGTTTTCTGATCCTCGTCATCCATGACCAGGTTAGAAGGCATGAAATATACTTGACCTACGGGAGCAAGTTTTTTTTAATTCTTCTTTAGCAGCGCCTAGTAATATGGGATGTTTGTTAGTGCTATATTTTCGGTGAAAGTGATATACAGTAATTCATTATTCAATATGGTGCTCCACTGAAAATAACTTATTTAAGCGAAAGCATTATTAAGAATGTTGGTTTGATAATTGTAACTTTGTGTCGGCATTAGACGTATTTGTCAACCATATGCTCTATGTGATCCAACAGGAAACATAAGTATTGAACTTTTTCGTCTTCTATAATTTAACTAGTTGCTTTCATTGGTCATATTTTGCTTGCTTAATTGATCATTTTTTTCTAAATTTAAATTTGGCTATACATTACGTACTTTCTTTGATTCTTGTATCACCACGTATTTCGGGTTTGTAATCCGTTCTTGTGATCCATCGAAGTACGAGAGAAGTTGACCAATGTAGAGTCTGTAAAGTTAATATAATACTATTCTGGCATGGTACCTTCGATTTAGAGCATTTTGTTGTTCTTAAAATTATAGTTGGATATTTTTTGTATCGTTAACTTTATTGGGAAATTTTTTACAAATATCTCTCACACATATCTACAATATATGTGAAATTATCATTTAAATCAAAATTATATGCAAACCGCATATAAGTAATTTTAGAGTAACAACCCATTCATTGCTAAATTTATTAATATATTTTCATTGGGCAGACTTGATTTATAATTGGTGTGGGGGAGACCTTTATTAATATTGCGTATTCCTCTCCCGGATGTAGGCCTATTTGTGTTATTTCATTTAACACTCACCCTAACATTACGGACTCGACTGCAGAAATTCACATTTCGATATATCTTACCATATTTTCCTTATGCAAATTAGTGTTAAAACAGGAACCAATAGCAAATTTAAACGGCTTCTAGTCTGTACATTTGCTGTGACTAGTCACAATATAGTTTTGATACGCTCAGTCGTTTTTAGAAAACGCTTCTCGCTTTCTATTAGCGTGTTCTTTAGCTACAAACGTTGACACCAGAAACGGGTCATTCTAAACACTTCCAGCTTGAGCTAAATTTCAATGGAGGAAATAAATATATTTTTTGATTGCCAAATTGATTCCAGGAAAGCGCAACTTGATAGCTTTTCGTGCTCTTGCTCTAAGAAAGTCAGAATTTAAACTAGACATAATAATAAATTTGGACCATTTTCGAGTTTGAGAATCTTGTAGATAGCGATTATGCATCGTATTGAGACGCTGAGTCGTTAGCGGAAGACTGTTTCTCTTTATATGTTCCGTTTTCCTTCTATACTAATAAAAGTTGAAGAATATATTAAAATATGAAGTAATAGTAAATTTGAACCGCTTCATGTTTTGGTAGAGTGTTGTGGATAAACAAGATGTGTTGATCTTAAACGCTAAATTGTTTGGAGAAACCCGCTCTCCGCTGCCGATTACGGTCTTCGCTCTGTATGTATTAAAAGCTATTTTTAAAAACTTACGGTTTGTATACATGGTTAATTGAGAAGATGAATCAATTGGAATTTTTCGGAAGTTGAATCAACTGTAACAAATCGCATTTCATTGAAGTTGAATCAACTCTAACAAATCGCATTTCACTATGTCTTACCATCTTTACTCTATAGAAATCAGAATTGAAACTACTTTTGGTAGTAAATTTCAATCACTTCCGAATTTTGGAGAGTGCTGTGGGTTGTGATGTGTTCTGTACACACACTGATTCCACAAAACCGTTTCCGTCCTCTGTGACATATATTAACCCAGGGATGTAGCCAGCAGGTTTGTGTAGGAGGGGCCCGTCGTTTTTGAGGTGGGGGGCAGCTACAATGTACAAAGCCAAAAAACGTGTTGCTGCTAGTGTAGTTGAGGCCTGAAAGAAAGGAAAATTTTGGTTTCCTTCTGGAAAACTAAGAAACACTATTTTAGCTTCTTTTTCTTCTTCTTCTTCTTCTTCTTATTATTATTATTATAACTATTATTATAATTATTATTATTATTATCCATAAATTATATTCAAGATAGTTTTTATTATGCTTAATCAAGAACTACTGCCCGGGACCAAACGCTATACTTTTGTGCATAAATATAAAGGTAACCAAGAAAGTTCTGTTTTTTTTCGTGGAGGTCTGTGTTCAATTGGACCTCATACCGTGAGTTAAATGCGAGTGGACATAAGGCGAACATCAGTTGTTGGTGTGGGTATATCCAACATACTACCTGGTTGTGGCAATTCAGGTACACCGTGAACTTGCGTAAAGACAGAGGGAACATGGGACATCCACAGAGCGTCATAAGAACATGTATGGTGACGAGATCAAATGAAGTCAAACGCCGCTGTAGCGGGACAGTAGATATGCCAGGCCTTTGGTGAGGGTGTCGTGACGACGCGGACAGTGCAGCGATGGTTTAACAAGTTTAAGGCCGATGACGAAACACCCGAAAACACCAGGTGCTAGAAGACCAACATATGTACAAAGAGGAACTGGGACTACAATTCAGTATGTGGAGAAACCATTCGGCAGCACATCCGTCAACTTGGGAAGCACTACAAGTTGGGTTGATGGGTCTCACATACTTTTGACTCCGGGCCACAAGGCAACGCGGCAGTCGCCTGTGTTTATTTACTGTTTCGGAGCCATTTCTGGACAGGGCGTTGACATGTGATAAAAAGTTCGTCCTATACGAAGCTCCATGGCGCCGTCATCATTGGTTAGCATCCCATGAACCGATTTCAAAATAGCCGAAACAAGCACTGTACCAGAAGAAGGTCCTTGTGTGTGTTTGGTGCATCGTGCATCGGGAACTGCTACTAGCTGGTCATAGTATCAATGCAACTGTGTAGTGTCAGCAGTTGAGCTGTGCTCAACAAAAACTCAAAACTCTGGAGCCATCACTTCTGAATTGTAAATGGGTCCTCGTTTACAGGACAACAGTAAGTCCCACGTGGCTATGACGACTCAGGACACCATTTTCCGCCTTGGATGGGAAACAATATAGCAACCATTATATTTCCCGGGTATTGCGCCGTCCGATTATCACCTTTTCCATTCTTTGGATAATCACCATAAAGGACGCCAGTTCAAATCCCTAGTAAAAGTCCAAAATGCACCTGATACCTTCTTCGTTTCACGGCCCACCAAGTTCTACCGCGATGGATTCAATGGCCTTCCAGAGCGTTTTCAGAAGGTTGTCGACGCTGATGGGTACTATTTTTGATCTTCCAGGTTAGGTGACACATCGATGTTCGAAGGTGGTGGGTGAAAAATCAACAAAACTTTTCTTGGTTACCTTTATATTTAAATTTAAGACCTTGTATACAGAACCTATCTACACAAGATTGATTTTCTTTGAAATTTCACTTAATTTCTTTACGGTTTCCTGACAAAAATATTTATTCATTGTATGTGACCAAAAAAAAAAACATAATTAATTTATTACACCAAATAGAAATAAAAGAGAGAGCGAATGAAATCCAAATTGAATAAAAACATTGTTTCTCACCAAATTTTCCATCCTCTATGTCTTTTAAAACACTTGTTAAAGCATATAAAAATATACTATACTTACAAATCAGTTTAGTACCTTTGTCTTACGGCTGTATCTGTAGTACCTTGTTATAACGTTTGTCTTCAAACTGTGAAATATAAATCGCAGTAAATTGTGTAATCTGCTGTCACAAAAAGTATCTTATTTCTCGATCGGTATAAGGAAGAGATACTATACTATTTTTCGATCGGTATCGAAAAACAATATTTCTCCATACTGTTTTACCGTAAATCATTGTCAATAAACTTTGTTACCTTTAAATGAATGAAGCGAGATGATTCTACTATGATGTTTCAAAAGCTGGTCATTTGGGGGCCAGGAAAACATTTGGGGGGCCTGGCCCCGATGCCCCCCCCCTTGGCTACACCCCTGTATTAACCATAAATGGCTAATTTCAATCGGTTCCGGTTTGAACACTGATTAGCGGATAATGTCCAACCTTGTCTTAAAAGACTGAATTAATTAAAAAAATCTCGATATCTCTTACCGTTCATACCCTATAGAAAGAAGTATTGAAGCCGGAAATATTAAAATTGAACCAATTCCTGTTTTCAAATTTGAACACTTGCTGGTTGTTTTGAGAACAGTTATGTTGTCTTTCAAAACATCGACCTGCTATCTGTTTCCGTTCTATGGCGATAAAATTTCAAACCTGAAAAGGCTACTTTTCACTTGTTTTGGTTTGAATAAAATTTCAATGAGATGCTTCATTGATTGCAGCAAGCCGCTTTCTGATATCTTTTATTGTGGAAATAAATATTTAAACCGGAAGTAGCAGTAAATATGAAATATTTCCTTTTTCGATAGAATATTGTGAATAGTAGCGGTATTTTGTCTTGAGACCCTTAATTCTTGGCAGAAACCCCGTCTTGCTACCATGTACTATTTTCATTCAAATGCGATAAATGTTGAACCCGGTATTGAAACCGACAGTCATAGTGAATTTCAGCAACAGATGGGTTTCGTAGTAATGTAGATAGTCATGATATGTTGCATATATACACTAAAATGTTTGAAAATATCCTCTTCTCATTATCTGTTATCGTTTCGTTATATGACAATAAACGTTGATAATGGGGCAAATGAGCAACATGGCGGCTAGACGTTATATACAAAAACAGCAGTGAAGGAAGTGTAAGTAAAGGTTAGGTTAGGCAACTGTACAACAGACAATGTCAATAGTATCAAAGAAAATTTTGATGCGTCTGAAAATAAAATGAGAAGCAGGGACACATGCATAAGTATATAAGTTCTGAAAACTCTTCAGGTCCCCAATCATGCTTTGAAAGGAAAAGATAATACATCAACAAAATCAACTGTGATTGTGATATCGAAGGTGTAGGAGAATGTTTAAAACTTTTAACAGAAGAATACAGAAACTAAAATATGGATTGAATGAACTAAAAAAATGAATATCTAGAACTTACTACAAAATTTCTGCAACTCACAAACATGAGCCTAGTATAAGGAGAAGTGCAGAAAAAGAAAGTAAAAGCAATCCAGAATATATACAAGAATTGTATAGTGTTACTGTGAAAAATAACACAGTAAAACAACAGGAGCGAGATAAAAATATAAATTGGACAACTGTAAAGGAAAACGGCATAAATCGTGCAGAAAACGCAGGTCACATTAGCTACAAATATTGAGGTAACAAATAAGTTTCAGATACTGAGTACTACTACTGAGTTAACATCAGGACAAAATTTTTTGGTGCGCGGGTCAAGAAATTTCATAAACGTTATACCAGTGCAAAATAAATTAAAACCAGTTTTGACGTTAAAGGAAGTTAAAGAGTGTGATTCAAATGCGAAGACCCCAAATTTTTATACACAAGGGAATATTCTACTACTCGGAGATACTCATGGAAGATGTATTGCTGAAAGAATTAAACGTAGTAGTGCAAATTTATCAATTGTAGGGATTGTGAAACCAGGTGCTGGACTTAGTGAAATAACTAAACCAGTAACGAATGATATAATTATGAAAAAAACGATACTGTCATTGTGATAGGTGGCAGAAATCACGTTCCAAAAAATGATCCTTGGAATGTAGTTCAAATATTAAGAAAAACATTACCCAACCAAACGAATACAAATGTCATAGTAAGCACTATACGGCACAGACATGACCTTCTTGGAGCATCAATTGTGAATAAAGAAGCACAGAAGACTAATAAAGAAATAATAAAAGTGCATACAAATTTTAAAAACGTCAGTGTTAGATATTAGTAACATTCCACAGGAGTAACATACCAGACATGGGTTGCATTTCAAGGGGATGGGTAAAACAATTTTCGCATAAAAACTGTGTAATCTAGTCAATTAGCAGCCAAAGAGGGATCCTATACTACTAGCATGGCACCTCAGTAGAAAATAAGAAATGTGTAGCTCCTGTAGTTCTTGACTGCAGAAATATCACAAACCAGATCCTTGATATTTAGTTCAACGGAAATGCACACTGCATTGGTGTAGGATTAGACTATGTGGATAGAATTAGTTTAGTAGAAAGGTCAAAAGTTTTAGCAAAAAGCACATGAGAGTAGCAAGGTGACAGCAGATTATGATGACGTTATAGGATCAGGCCAAATTAGCAATAACGTTAGTAAGATTAGCAGTGCTAGAATTCTAAATTATGAAAACAAGTTATTGCACAAAAGCACAGGAAACAATCGGGTAGACAATGTAACTACAGAAAATGGCAAAATGGCAGAACGACGAAAGAGAACGCGAAAAGTGTTATCCAGTGATTTTTTTTTATGATAGGGAAGAACCGAAACTATTAAATGTTCAAACATTCGTGAAACGCTAACAAATTCAAAACCAGTATTTACGCATGACAGAGAAAACTTGAGCAAGAAACAAAATACTCCACATGTGCATTCATATTTTTCATTAAAATATTCAAGGTTTCAATAAGGTAAAAATTGACATGCTTGAAGTACTACCTTCTACTGGATTAGATAATGTACATGTAATCTGTATAACGGAACATTGACTAAAATTAGACGAAATAGAATATTATATGATCCATAGCTATTCATTAGTAGAGCGGGTATGCAAAGAGGAGTTGCGATCTACATCAAAACAGGATTAGAAACAAATATATGTAAAAGTTGTACTTACTTCAACACCGAAAAAGACTTGGAGTCCTGCATACTGGAACTACCAAAACAGAAATTATAATTTGTATTTACAGAACTCCAACCTCAAATAGCAATATTAAGGCACTAGCACACAATTTAGGTGAGATGCTGAAAAACATTAAGTACTCCAGGCAATAAAGCAGTGGTAATAGGTGACCAGAATATTATTTTTTTGTCAAACGAAATCGATAATAACGTACAGGTTCTTATTGATAAATACAACTTAACGCCAGTAGTTACGGAATCCACCAGAATAACACGGACAACAAAGAGCGCAATAGACCAAATGCTTTTAGACAAGATGGTTAAAAATATCCCGCGAACGTTTTCAATAACGGATTTTCCGACCATAAAGCTCAAACTTTTACTGTTCTAAATGTAACCATTAACAATACTAACAGAATATTGAAAACTATCACTATAAGAAATTTTAGCGAAGGCAATGTGATTTCCCTTATCTGTTAAGGGTGAAACATAGAAGTTAATAGATATTACGCGACTTAAAAGCCCATATATAGACGTGCAATAAAAATGAAAAAAATGGAATATGACTAACAAATTGAGCGTTCAAAAAATAAATCAAAAACACTTCGAGAAAAAGTAAAAAGTGAAGCAAACAGTAAAGCATTTTCTACGGAGATAGGAAACATTGAATTGAATCATGGAGTCACGAAAATAACTGATCCAGAATTAGTTGCTAATATCATGGACAACTATTGTACTGAAATCGGAAAAAAAGTGTAAAACGTTCATTAAATTCGAAATAAAATCTACTGAAGATAGGTTACAAAAAAACAATGTTCCTTCAAGCCGGTAATACCTGACGAATTTGCTGAAATAATTTAAAAGCAAAAAGACAAATGGTCCGTAGGTTTTGATAACATTCCAATGGTAATACTGAAGAAAAGTTCCGCTCTTATAGAGGAACCTTTGACATATAAAACTTTCCTTCACACCAGAGAAGTTCTCTCAAAAATGAAAGTTAGTACGAATTAAGTGAATTCATAAAAAAAGATGATAGGTATAAGGTAGAAAACTAGAGACCTATTTCCTTACTTTCACTCTTCTCAAAAATCATCGAATCAACTACGAAAACGGTATAATAAGCTTCTTGGAAAAATATAATATAATAGACATTGCTCAAAATGGTTTCTAACGCAGAAACTCAAGTGAGACGGCAATATTTAATTATCTCGATTATATTCGGGATGCATTACACGACGGGAAAAATGTACAAGCACTTTTCTAGACTTAACTACCGCACTCGACCTTGTTTCGCATCAAATACTCCTCGAAAAAATAAACAATAGCGGTGTTAGAGGAGTTGTAAATAAATGGTTTTAAAACTATTTAGAAGGTAGAAATCAAGCCGTAGTTATTGATTACACGGATCACCGGGACAAGTTCCAAATATAAATCTGACATTAAACCAATCTAATGCGGTTGCCACAAGGCTCAATTTTAGGCCATTACTCTCTTTATAATTTTCATCAATGATCTTCCAGCTTACATAAAAACAACCAAACCAACCATGTTTGCTGACGATAACAGTCTAGTCATTAGTGAATACACCGACACTAAAATTCAAGTTCGTATCGAACAATAGAAGAATTAAACTCGTGGCTTGTAAATAATAAGTTAGAATTAAATACCGATAAAACTACAGTCATAAAGTTTCATCACTGTAGAAATACAAATGTAAATAATCCAATCATATATATTAAAATAAATATATACATCACGTTACAGCAACGAAATTTCTAAGACTCTGGGTAAGTGATACACTAACGTGGGGTACGCACGTATCTGTACTCCAAAAGAAAGTTTGTAAGATGCACTATGTCTTAAAAGGTGTGAAAACTTCATTCATCCTATCAACACATCAACTAATTTATCATATTCAGTTTGAGAGCCTACTTACGTATGGAATAGTACACTGGGGAAACGAAGCAGAAATTAAGACAATTTTTAAAATTCAAAAAGGGGTGCTGAGAACAATGAAAGGTACAAAATCAAGAGTATCACTCAAAAAAATATTCCGTAAGCTTAAAATTCTCCCACTGCCTTGCCTTTATATATTTCGAACGGCAATTTTTATAAGAAAACACCTGAAACCGTCTCTTAAATGCAACAGTGACATTCATACATACAATGCAAGAAATAAAAGCGATCTTGTAATTCCCATTCATAATACTGCACTTTACCAGAAAGGTCCAAAATATACAGAAATAGAAAATTTATAACAGCTTACCCATCAAGATAAGAGACTCAAAATCTGATCACCTTTTTAAAAGATTAAAAAAAATACCTACAAGAGCACTGCTTTTATATTGTCTCGGAATTTTATGTACATGCTTAAAGTAGAAACTTTTAGTTGTATGAATCAATAGGAAGGTATTTATTTTATTATTACATGAGTAGTCATAGTTTTTTATATATAATTATAATCAAATATCTTCAATACCTTTTTACTAAATACTAAATGAAGATAGCATAATGTAAAAAAAACTACAGATTCTCGCATTATGAATAAAACCAGGTAGATGAATAGATTATGTATGGTACTTCTATATATATATGTATCATGTAAGACTAATGTGATGTATAAGAAACTATAGTAGTAATTTCATATATAGACAATAATAGAATTTGATATGTTCTATACCGCATGCACAAATGTACACGCTGTCTCAAAAAGGTTGAGCGCATTCTTTCTTGCTGTTTCGAGGCAAAAATTTTCTATATCCAACTTCGGGTATCTTCGGAAAAAAGTAAACCAGGTTCGAATCTCAAAGCCAACCTTTGCAGTCGGGAAAAAAGTTTGCAGATATGTTTTTCTTCTTTTAAATGTAACAAGACTTGTTACCAAGTGTATTAAAAAGCAACATTGATTGAAATACTTAATGATACAATATTTCGAAACTTTGTATTAATATCAGTACATGCTTGTTTGTTATTTTGCTCTCCATACTTACTGGAATATTTAGATACATAAACTAATCTTTCCATATGTAAAAGACTGGTGAAAGTTAAGACAAGAACATAATTCTCACCTGAGTACTAAAATAAAAGTCAAAGTAGAACAGAAACAGCGTTTGCAGTGGATATGAATGTCATAATTATCTTACTTACTGCTATATATCGCTAGAAGTATTTTCCGAAGAGCTCTTGTGTTAGCTCAGTAGTAAAACGCAGAATTTCAAATCGTAAGTTTGTGGGTTCGATTCCCATTTGGGTCAATGCTTTTTTTCATGAAATTCTATTTTCCGCAATGCATGAAAAATTATATAAAATAATTACATTAAAATACATCAGTTGTATATATATATATATATATATATATATATATATATATATATATATATATATATATTCATCCTCACGGCATTGTCAAGGCTCTATATTTGTATTTTACATTTATTATTGCAACCGGGTGTTACTGACTTCCGTATACGGTAGCCCGATCATCACCCTTGTTCTTCGCGCGCACAGTCATTCGAAGAACTGAAAACGTACTCTGTACACAAACAGTTTATGGTTGTGAACTCGGAAAGCCTGGTACTTCTGCTTGTCAAGGTCAAAAAGTGGGAGAAAAAAGGATGTGTAGAATGTAAAGAGGGTGCAACAGTGACTGTTGCTTGTAAGGGAACATATTCATTTGTAGTTCGTGCACATTCCGCCTGTAGCGCTACTGTGGCACGACGTATATTGTAACTGTATAACTCTTGTACACCGCTAGTAGGTCTATTCGCGTTAGTGACGACCGAAACTATGTTGTCAGCTCTGACTGCGATAAGGCACTGCCGTGCTGCTTTTCCTTCTGTTTTTTTCCCCTTTTCCATTTGTGAGACGCCAAACATGTTGTTTTTGCTTGTTGCACGCGCTGAACGTGTTTCGGCGAGCGAAGTATTTAAGAAGTTGACTACATATTCTTGTTTGCGATAGTTTTAAATTGGTTAACTGTTGAAAAATATACGAAAATAAAGCTGTACTTGTTAAGGTATATTAGTCGAGGACGTAGCTACTGACAGTGTTGATTACAGATTTTCTCGAGGAAGAATTTAATTACAGTAGAGGTGAAAAGGAGACGTCCATTTAGACAGCCCCCCCCTTATCAGACTCAATCGGAAATGGTCTCAATCGTTTGTACACAAATGTGCAGGCGAAATTTTCGTTTGTACACAATTAGGGGCGCCGTCAGAACGAAAACAAAGTGGGGGCTGTCTAAATGGTAGCCCCCCAACAACATGTCCTATTCAAGCACAAATTGTCGCAATCCTTTGTACATCGTTTCTACAGAAATGTGAAGGCGAAATTTTCGTTTGTACACAATTAGGGGCGCCGTCAGAACGAAAACAAAGTGGGGGCTGTCTAAATGGTAGCCCCCCAGCAACAAGTAATATTCAAGCACAAATTGTCGCAATCATTTGTACATCGTTTCTACAGAAATGTGAAGGCGAAATTTTCGTTTGTACACAATTAGGGGCGCCGTCAGAACGAAACCAAAGTGGGGGCTGTCCAAATGGTAGCCCCCCCCACCATGTCCACTTCAATCACAAATTGTCGCAATCGTTTTGTACATCGTTTGTACAGAAATGTGCAGGCGAAATTTTTGTTTTACACAATTAGGGGCGCCGCCAGAACAGAAAAAAATGGAGGCTGTCTAAGTGGTAGCCCCCCAACATGTCCAATTGAATCAAATTGTCGCAATTGTTGTACTTCGTTTGTGCAGAAATGTGCAGGCGACATGTATGTTCGCACGCAATTAGGGGCGCCGCCAGAACGAAAAAAATTGGGGGCTGTCTAAGTGGTAGCCCCCGACCATGTCCTATTCAATCACAAATTGTCGCAATCGTTTGTATTTCGTTTGTGCAGAAATGTGCACGCGAAATTTTCGTTTGTACATAATTAAGGGCGCCGCCAGAAGAGAAAAAATGGGGGCTGTCTAAGTTGTAGCCCCCCCCCACCATGTCCAATTCAATCACAAGTTGTCGCATTCGTTTGTGCATCGTTTGTACAGAAATGTGCAGGCGAAATGTTTGTTTGAACAAACTTAGGGGCGCCGCCAGAACGAAAACAAAGTGGGGAGCTGTCTGAGTGGTAGCTCCCCCCACGATGTCCAATTGAATCACAAAGTATCGCAATCGTTTGTACATTGTTTGTACAGAAATGTGCAGGCCAAATTTTCGTTTGTACACTATTAGGGGCGCCGCCAGAACGAAAAAAATGTGAGGGCTGTCTCAATGGTAGCCCCTCCCATTTCCAATTCAATCACAAATTGTCACAATCGTTTCTATATCGTTTGTACAGAAATGTGCAGGCTAAATTATTGTTTGTACATAATTAAGGGCGCCGCCAGAACGAAAACAAAGTGGGGGCTGTTTAAGTGATAGCCCCCCACCATGTCCAATTCAACCACAAATTGTCGCAATCGTTTGTACATCGTTTGTACAGAAATGTGCATGCAAAATTTTTGTTTGTACATAATTAGGGGCGCCGCCAGGGCGAAAACAAAGTGGGGGGCTTTCTAAGTGATAGCCTAATCACCATGTTCAATTCAATCACAAATTGTCGCAATCGTTTGTACATCGTTTGTACAGAAATATGCAGGCAAAATTTTCGTTTGTACACAATTAGGGGCGACCTCAGAACGAAAACAAAGGGGGGGCTGTCTAAATGGTAGCCCTCCCACCATGTGCAATTGAATCACAAATTGTCGCAATCGTTTGAATATAGTTATAAAGAAATGTGCAGGCGAGATTTTCGTTTGTACACAATTAGGGGCGCCGCCAGAACGAAAACAAAGTGGGGGGTTGTCTAAATGTTAGCCCTCCCACAATGTTCAATTCAACCACAAACTGTCGCACTTGTTTGTACGCCTTTGTACATAATAAATGTGCAGCTGAAATTTTCGTTTGCACATAAATGTGGCCCCGCCAAAACGATAACAAACTATGGGCTCTCTAATTGATAGGCCTCCCACCATGTCGAATTCAACCACAAATTGTCGCACTTGTTTGTTACGGTTTTGTACAGAAATTTGCAGGCGAAATTTTCGTTTGTACACAATTGCGGGCGCGCCAAAACGATAACAAAGTATACGCTACCTAATTGGTAGCACCCCCTACGTCCGATTCAAAAGAAAATCATCTCAACTGTTTGCACATCGTTTGAGCAGTAATGCGCAGGCGAAATTTTTTTCTAAGCTATCAGATGCGTGGACAGAACGAAAAAAAAGGGGAGTTGTCTAAGTGCTAGCCCCACCATGTTCGATTGAACCACAAATTGTCGCGATCGTTTATACATCGTTTGTGCAGAAATGTGCAGGTAAAATTTTCGTTTGTATTAAATAATATACGGATGTGAGTATTTTTAATATCTGCGATCAACATTAACCGGTTTGAATAACGGTTGATGAGTTTGAAAATGGTTCCTATTGCACTAGTTGAAAAAAAAAATCTTTTTCTCTGGCACACGGAAGAAAATGCCTGATTCTAATAGAACTTTTCACGTAGAATTCGAATCTGCAATCAGTTTTTCTCCATCACCCTCAGTTTTCCCGTGACAGAGGTGTTTTCGGAAAATTTCCCCTCAAATTTCTGTTCTTTTTCTTTTTTTTAAAACCATTTTCATACTTGTAGCTTGGGTACCTTAGGTATATAAACGCACAAATTATATTGTATATTAGCCTGATTTATACTTAGTAAGCCATCTAAGTTTCATAAGAATAGCATTATTCTATCTAGAGAAATAAACATATTTATATAAAAAATATGCTATGTGTACTGTTCATTTTACAATATTCATTAGTGCAGATAAAATCACATATAACTTCCACGAAAATTACAATATAAGCACGGTTTATATCTTATTGGATTTGAAATAAAACATATTTTCAATGATGTATACACCGTGTCACCATTTTATATCTACTTAATAAATAATACAAAAGAAGTGAGTGGTATCTTCTTAATAAATGTGCACTTACTTACCTCAACTAATATGTTTTAGTTGTCGACTTTCTTCTGTGTTTGGTTTCTGGAACATCTCTTTTAAGTGTCCAACAGTAATCAGCTAGCATTTTTGAACTACACTGTCACTGGTACCTCTTCTCCATGGAGGAAATGTCCTGATGAAAATGTTCCCCATACTCATCACTAACAGCACCAAGCTTTTCAGGAAAGAAATGCAGGTGGGAGTCTAAAAAGTGAACTTTAAGGGACATGTTGCAACCCATTTCATTGAATGATTGCCGGAAATCACTCACAATTTCACGGTAATTTGGGGCTTTCTTGTTTCCTAAAAATTTCTCTGTTAAACATTTAAATGGACACCAAGCTGCTTTCTCAACCAGAGTTAAGAGATCCTCAAATTTTTGGTCACGAATCAAACATCTTATTTGGGGCTCTACAAAAATCCCTAGCGTCACTAACCCGAGGAATTTTTTCCTTGAGGTAACAAGACCCTGCATTACTTTTGTCCATTGTCCTAACAAAGTTTTTGAAGAGCCCCAACTTTATGTGAAGAGGAGGTAGAATTATCTAATCAGGGCTCACCAGTGAGGAATAAACAGCATTCTTCTGTCCAGGAGTTAATACATGCGTTGGCCATTCCTTCTTGATGTAATGTTCCGCTTTGTTCCTGCTGTCCCATTCGCAGAGGAAACAACAATATTTCGTATAACCAAGCTGCAAACCCATTAACAAAGAAATGACTTGTAAATCACAGCAAACGGTCCACTTGTATTTCCCATACTGAATTTTTTCTAACACTATTTCGATGTTTTCATAGGTTTCTTTCATATTAGTTGCATAAGCCAAAGGCACTGAAGGAAATTTGTTGCTATTGTGCAAAAGGACAGCCTTAAAACTAGTTTTCAAAAAGTCAATAAGCAATCTCCACTCTGTACTTATATGTGCATGTCCAAGTCTATCCATCACAGCACAGACATTATTACAATACACTAAATCATTTTCTTGAGAATAGTAGTTCTGAAACTCTGTATGAAGGTTTCGAAAAATACACACTTTAGTGTCACGATGAAGCAGATTCCAGCCTTAAGTTTAGAATCAAGAAGTTCTGTCTGTGTATTGGAGAGTTTTAAATCCCGTATGAGGTCATTTAGTTCACCCGGAGTTATCAGATGGGAGTCCAATGTAGATGTGCTTCCTACATAAGTAGGATCATCATTTTCATTTGGAACTTCAATAGTTGCCTTAAGTACGTAATCCTCATTTACCGTAAGATGAGAAGGAGGTACCGGTACAGGTAATTCTGCACTGTGTGGAACTGGCCTAATTGCTGATGCAAATTAGGGTACTGTACTGTGTGGTTAGATTTACTGCTTATTCCTTTTATCTGTGTCATACAAAAGTAGCAGTCTGAAGAATGATCTTTTGGTTCCCTCCAGATCATCGGTACTGCGAAGTTCATGTTTCGTCCACCATTTGCCTACCCAGTCAGACGTTTCACGCAAGTACAACAAATGTAGTGAGGAACCCAGTTCTTATCCTGGTCTCCTACACAGCAACCAAAATATAACTGATAACACTTCCTCACAAGTGGAGTAAAACATCGACGTTGTGATTTAAATATCAGCTCCCCACATACATAACATAAATTGTCCGGTTTATTTACACACTTCCTCGACATCTTGTATCCTGTAAGGTATCACACACATACACACACACACACACACACACACACACACACACACACACACACACACACACACAGGAATCTACACTCCATCAAATTCCCACAAAATCCCTCTAGACATTCCCTCATACAAAAATGGTGACATGGTGTACACATCATTGAAAACGTTTTATTGGAAGTCCAATGAGGTATAAACCGTGGTATATTGTAATTTTCGTGGAAATTATATGTGTTGAAGACCGACCCGACCCCACCCGTGACCCAAATTGACTGACCCGACCCGACAACCCGACCCGAGCTGACCCGATTGGCCCGACCCAAAGTGACCCGAGTGAACCAACCCGAGGTGACTTAACCCGACAACCGATCCGAGTGACTTGACCTTACAATCTAACCAGTTTGAGAGAGCTAGAACTTTACAAAACTGCAACCAGAAAAAAAAAATGCTGACCAATTCTTATGCATAAACCATTGTTTCGGCTTCTTTACTTGTAGTATAATTATCCTCCTCCTCCTCCTCAGTGTTCTCCCATTAATAAACAGGCCAGTTTCCGTGAACTAGGTAAGAAGCTTCCATTTTTGCGATTTCCCGCTAATATCTGCCTCGCAACCCAACATAAAGTACCACCCTCCTTATTACAATCTATCAATTCCAACCTTCTTACACACTCTCGCTCTCCTGATATCACCCCCTTTACTACATCCCTCAGAATGCAATCCCTTAGCAAGATCAAAACTTGTGATCCGTCCATTTTTCGCTTCCTTATATCGTCTAATATTGCTCTCGTCTCTTGCATTTTTTCAGCATTTCCTAATTCGTTTTCCTCTCTACCCTGCTAACCTTCTTTATTTTACTCCACATCCAAATTTCCAAGGTTAAAATTTAGGCAATCAAGTTCGAAAGTCAAAATAAAATTTGACTGAGTTCTGAAGACAAGTTCTGAAGGCTAAAATAATAAAAGTTTAAAGACAACATTATTTTCTAGTAAGGAATGTATATAGAACTTCTTTTAATATTTTTTGCTGTGTAACAAACAACAATTTCATCACGTTAACATTCCGATTTTTCTATTTAAAAACAGCGTTGCTGTCTGATAGAATCATAAGGAACTAATTGCACTGAAATATCATTCTGTAGGGAATTACCTTTTATTTTTTCTTGATTAAATTATCTAGAAGATATTTGCAACGTTATATAAAATTAGCAAGTATTTTATTGCGGAGAAAGTCAAATCACTACCCCAGCAATAATAATAATAATAATAATAATAATAATAATAATAATAATAATAATAATAATAATAATCTGAAGGTGACCAAGAAAGTTCTGTCTCTTTGTGGAGGTCTGTGTTCAATTGGCCCTCACACCGTGAGTTGAATGCGAATGGATATAAGGTGAAGGTTAGTTGTTGGACGAGACGAGACGAGACAGAATTTTCATGAAAGGGTACGAGATGAGACAGAGCTCTTTCAATAGAAACATATGCACTTTTCCAGACGAGACTACCTTCACGACACATTTTCGAAACGAGAATGCCCCAAACCAGGTCTCGTGAGCAACACTAGTAAGTATATCCAACATACTACTTGGTTGTGGCTGTTCAGATAGACCGTGAACGTGCGTAAGGACTGAGTGAACATGGGGCCTTCACAGAGCGTCATAAGGGCTTGTTTGCTGTACGAGTTCAAATTGCTGCACCGCGGGGCGGAAGATATGACAGGCCTTTGGTGAGGGTGTCGTGACTACGCGGAGAGTGCAGTGGTATGACGGTTTAAGGACGGTGACGAAACACTCGAAGACGCACCACGTGCCGGAAGAGAAACAGATGTTCAAAATAAAGATCTTCAGGCAGCAATTGAGGCGAAGACAGACATGTGAGGAACTGGTACTACCTTTCAGTGTAAGTGGAGAAACCATTCGGCACCACCACCATCAACTTGGGAAGCACTGCAAGTTGGGTTGATAGGTCCTACATGATTTGACTTGGAGCCAGAAAGCAACGCGAGCAGACACCTGTGTTTCTTTGGTGTCTCGTCTGAGGAAGGAGCAATTTCTGGACAGGGTGTTGACATGTGATGGGAAGTGGGTCCTGTACGAAGCTCCACGGCGCCGTCATTGTTGGTTAGCATCCCATGAACCGGTTCAAAAACAGCCCAAGCCAGCACTACGCCAGAATAAGGTTCTCCTGTGCATTTTGTGGACTGCTCGAGGCATCGTCCATCGGGAACTGCTACCAGCTGGTCAGATCATCAATGCAACTGTGTACTGTCACTGTGTACTGTCTGGATCCAGCAGTTCTGAATCGCAAAGGGGTCCTCTTGTTACAAGGCAACGCTAAGCCCCACGTGGCTAAAATGACCCAGTACATCATTCTACGCCTTGGATGGAAAACACTATTGGATCCGCCATACTCCACGGACATTGTACCGTCCGATTATCACCTGTTCCATTCCTTGGACAATCACCTTAGAGAACGCCAATTCAAACAGCTAGAAGAGGTTCAATATGCACTTGATACCTTCTTCACTTCACGTCCCACCAAGTTCGACTACGATGGAATCCATGGCCTTCCAGAACGTTTTCAGAAGGTCGTCGAGGCTGATGGAGACGATTTTTGATATTCCAGGTACGTCTTAGGTTACATACCAATGTTCGAAGGTGTTGGTGAAAAGGCGGCGGAACTTTCTTGGGCACTCTTAAAGTTATAATAATAATAATAATAATAATAATAATAATAATAATAATAATAATAATAATAATAATAATAATGTGTCCTGCCCAAAGGCAGATGTTTGACCCGAAGGTCCATGGGTATTGATTCCAGCTCGTACCAAGTAAGTTTTCTGGTGGACAAACCCCATGTGCATGGGTTTTCTCGGTGTTCTCCCATTTCCTCCCACTTTCTTCATTCAACCACTTCAATTATTTCTCATCATCACTGTCTCTCTTAGCGTTGGTGCATAACGTGGGACGTTAACTAGATATTTCCTTTCAATTTCACTTAATGTGACATTTAACTTGACATAGAAACGCAGAAAGGAAAAAAGTCAGTAGTAATATTAATTACAATTACAATACCAATTAGTTAATATAGGGTAAAATTAAAATTTTATTACTATTTCACCTTCAATTAGTCACATTTATCATTCATTCACCAACTTCGAATTGAATTCCACAACAAAGCTCTTTATAGTATTCCGTATAGAAAATAAGTGAAGAATGATACGACCCGACCCGAGTGACCCGACACGAGCTAACCCGACTGACCCGACCCGACAACCCGACCCGTAACCCGACCCGTTTGAGAGCACTATCAGAGGGGTACTATTTACAGTACAATTTATTTTGTATGGTTTAGCATACTTTAAGGCTACCATACTTTTTGAAAACAGAAAAAACGGGACATCTTACAAATTAGTAGTAAATATTGCATTTTGTATTAATTTTATCTTTCGAATTTTACTAAAGTATCGCACTAGTTATACAACTTAAAATAATGTATTAATATAGTCCATACTCAGTGGCGTATTTAGGGGGAGGGCTTCCGGGCTCAAGCCCCCCACCGAAATCTTACTTACTATAGTAAAGTATATGAAATATCTTGCAGAATTTTCATATTTTCAGGCAAAGCACCCCCGGAAGTTAGCAAAGTCCCTCCCGAAACAAAATCGTAAATACGCCACTGTCCATACTTAATCAACAGTGCTAAAAATTATTATAGAAGCTAGAAGCTGTTATACAATATAAACGCAATCAGTGAACATACAATATTTAGGCAAAAATTATATTTTCAATATTATTACGCATACCACCTTTACATGCTCTACATGTCTATAAAGAAAAATATCCAGATTTATGAAGTTGTTTCAAAATTTCAATAGGCTGATTTATTTTTGTTAACCTAAAATGCGAACTAAAAGAAAGCAATTTGCATAATTGTTTTTCTGAAGCAGAAAAAAAATGTGTTTTCGGGGCTGGTCTGCAACGTCACAAGAATTTGTTGCCACCTCGGGGTATACATTCTTACTTTTAGTGATAAGAGTTATACTTGGGAGGATTTAAACATTGCATGTTATATCCGGGAAAGCAGCGATTGCAATAATAATAAAGATTAGAATGAAATTGTTCCTATAGTATTGTCGGAATTGAAAGCAAAAGGAATAAGTCGATTTTATTATCTTTTCAGAAATTTTGATATGTAATTAATAATAATAATAAAGAAAAAAAACAGGACAAGAAGGAAAATTTCTGCACACCGGGACAAATTTTAAGAAACCGGGGCGTATCGTAGCCTTACATACTTATTTGCATGCGGAGTGTCAGTACGGAGCCACTACGTAGCAGAGTTGAAACAAAACCTCGTAAATAGGTTGCCAACTCAGGAAAACAAAATTACCGGCACACCCTCAAAATTCTCTGTACAAATGAGAAACTGAAGACTGTATTGATCGTTATTGTATTTACCAGCAATTGTCACTTGTTTAAAATTATCGAAACAGATGAATAATACTGGATATTAATCTTTATGTAACAATAGTTGATTCATAAAATGAAATTTATTCCATAAACTTCACTTCAAACAAAGGAAATTGCTTTAAAAAGTCATTTTCTACTCTCAATAAATGAATAAAATTCTTTTACAATAAAATATAAGTGTTATCAAATTTGTTATGTTAAATAAATAAAAAAACTGCCATACGTTAAAAAAATATCGATAATGTATAATACAACGGAAATTTGTGTTTGTAAAGGCACTGTTGAAAAATTTCGATGTTCAATGTTATATTCTGGATTGCAGATTCCAAAATACCGGTCATAAGGGGTCTAACAAGAAGTTTGTACCGGTCACCGGCCTTAATCAAAATTACAGCAAATACCGGCCAGTTAGCAACTCTACTCGTAAATCAGAATGCTGAATGCACCAAAATACTTCAACATGCATTCTATAGTTTCTGCAAAATGAGTTTAATGAAGATGATCAAATAAAACAAAATACTGTGTTATAATTTTCCCTTTAACAGTCTACTTTGTGAATTTGTTATATCTTCCACTTATCAATTTCCTGTACGAGATGAGAATAACGGTTTCTGCGCAAGATAGAAAGAAAAAAATACATTTTTCTCATAAGGATTCAGTTCACGTAAGAAATAATGAATAAGTTTAATAATAAGAGCCGAGGAGTGAAAAACTAACTCAGCAATAATGATTGTAAGTATAAATATAAATATATAAAAACAAAAAAAAACATTTAATTCCATCATCGTTAGGATAAGATCAATATAGTGAATCACACGATAGTGTGAACAAACCAAACCACTCAAGAGTGTGAACAAAGTCCTGTTAGAAAAATACTCCATAAATGTGACACATTTTTTTAATGCTTCTACCATTTATACAATCCCTCACATTGTTTTCGTTCTGGCGGCGCCCCTAATAGAGTACAACAAAAATTTCGCCTGCACATTTCTGTGCAAATGATGTACAAGCGATTGATATAATTTGATTGAATTGGATATGGTGGGGGCTACCATTTAGACAGTCCCACTTTGTTTTCGTTCTGGCGGCGCCATTAATTGTGTACAAACTAAAATTACGCATACATATTTCTGTACAAACGATGTACAAACGATTACGAAAATTTGTGATTCAATTGGACACGTTGGTGGGAAGCTACCACTTAGAGAGCCCCCAGTTTGTTTTCGTTCTGGCGGCGCCCCTAATTGTGTACAAACGAAAATTTTGCCTGAACATTTCTGTAAAAACGACGTACAAACGATTGCGACAATTTGTGATTGAATTGGACATGGTCGGGGGCTACCACTTAGACAGCCCCACTTAGTTTTCGTTCTGGCGGCGCCCCTAATTGTGTACAAACAAACATTTCGCCTGCTCGTTTCTGTACAAACGAAGTACAAACGATTGCGACAATTTGTGATTCAATTGGACATGGTGGGGAGGTATTACTTAGAAAGCACCCTACTTTGTTTTCGTTCTGGCGGCGTCCCTAATTGTGTACAAACAAACATTTCGCCTGCCCGTTTCTGTACAAACGATTGCGATAATTTGTGATTGAATTGGACATGGTGGGGGGGTTCCACTTAGACAGCCCCCTTTTTTCTGTTCTGGCGGCGCCCCTAATTGTGTACAAACGAAACTTTTGCCTGCACATTTCTGTACACACGAAGTAGAAACGATTGCGATAATTTGTGATGGAATAGAACATGTTGGTGGGGGCTACCAGTTAGACAGTCCCCCACTTTGTTTTCGTTCTAGCGGCGCCCCTAATTGTGTACGAACATACATTTTGCCTACACATTTCTGTACAAACGAAGTACAAACGATTGTGACAATTTGTGATTCAATTGGACATGATGTGGGGGGGGCTACCACTTAGACAGCCCCCCACTTTGTTTTCGTTCTGGCGGCGCCCCTAAGTTTGTTCAAACAAACATTTCGCCTGCACATTTCTGTACAAACGATGCACAAACGAATGCGACAACTTGTGATTAAATTGGACATGGTGGGGGGGCTACCACTTAGACAGCCCCCATTTTTTTCTGTTCTGGCGGCGCCCTTAATTATGTACAAACGAAACTTTCGCGTGCACATTTCTGTACAAACGAAGTACAAACGATTGCTATAATTTGTGATTGAATAGGACATGTTGGTGGGGGGCTACCAGCTAGACAGCCCCCAATTTGTTTTCGTTCTGGCGTGGCCCTTAATAGTGTACAAACGAAAATTTGGCCTGCACATTTCTGTACAAACAATGTACAAACGATTGCGATACTTTGTGATTCAATTGGGCATCGTGGGGGGAGCTACCACTCAGACAGCTCCCCCCTTTGTTTTCGTTCTGGCGGCGCCCCTAAGTTTGTTCAAACAAACATTTCGCCTGCACATTTCTGTACAAACGATGCACAAACGAATGCGACAACTTGTGATTGAATTGGACATGGTGGGGGGGGGCTACAACTTAGACAGCCCCCATTTTTTTCTGTTCTGGCGGCGCCCTTAATTATGTTCACACGAAAATTTCGGGTGCACATTTCTGTACAAAAGAAGTACAAACGATTGCGACAATTTGTGATTGAATAGGACATGGTAGGGGGCTACCACTTAGACAGCCCCCAATTTTTTTCGTTCTGGCGGCGCCCCTAATTGCGTGCGAACATACATTTCGCCCACACATTTCTGTACAAACGAAGTACAGACAATTGCGGCAATTTATGATTCAATTGGACATGGTGGGGGGCTACCACTTAGACAGCCCCCATTTTTTTCTGTTCTGGCGGCGCCCCTAATTGTGTACAAACGAAAATTTCGCCTGCACATTTCTGTACAAACGAAGTACAAACGATTGCGATAATTAGTGATTGAATAGAACATGTTGGTGGGGGGGGGGTGCTACCAGTTAAACAGCCCCAATTTGTTTTCGTTCTGGCGGCGCCCCTAATAGTGTACAAACGAAAATTTGGCCTGTACATTTCTGTACAAACAATGTACAAACGATTGCGGCAATTTGTGATTTAATTGGACATGGTGGGGGCTACCATTTAGGGGAACTCCCTCGAGAGGAATCACTCTACTTATTTATTGCAAAAAGCAGAATTTAAAAATTCGCATTCGTCCAAAGTTATCGTGTGAAGTAACAGCCGTTTGTATGTACGTACTAATATTGATAAGTTCCACTACGCGATCCCAATTAATAGTTCATATACCCGCGCCACACACACACACACTAGCATTTGTACACACGAAAGTATACCTAGTAGTATCCACACGCTTACGCCGGAAACTAGAAACAAACAAACACACACACACACACACACACACACAGGGAGAGAGAGAGAGAAAGAGAATATCTTGTTGTACCTTTATACTGAATGCACAATTACTCACAAAATCAGTTAAAAAAGAAAAAAGAAAAAAGTTGTAAATGAAACTTTCAAAGATTGGTAGCACTGCTGCGTGTCACACATGAGATTGTTCCATAATGATTGATTCGTAATATGATGTATATGGGTTTCTTAATGGTAGTATAACAAAATGCCTTCAAATTGACCACTAAATAAAAAGTGAAATTTATTTCTCAAATTTTGTAAAATCGAAGTCGGTGGGCATTATGGGAACAGTCTACAATAAGAATATATGCAAATAAATATTAATATACTTCACGTTTTCCAGTGGGTGCAAGAAAGCTTCGAATAGTATTTGTTGCCAGAAGCATTAGCTGATGTATATATATATATAAGCTGATGTATATATATGTATAACATATCACCAATGCAGAACATAGTGATTATTATGTTTAAAATATAACAGGTGTTCCCAGTACGTTGGTATTCTGTATGTGAATGTTAAATACAAATTAAGAAAATAATATAATCGGAATAAAAAAGTTATGTAGTTTATTTATTTGCAGTTTTTTGTCATACGGAAGTTACTTCTCAATTTTCTCACTAGAGCAAGTGATTTACGCTTTTTAAAATGTAAAGAGACTTCCGGGTATAAACCGAAATTATTATACAAAATTCAATCTTGGTTAGAGACACAAAACTCACGATCCCCAAAACCATGTAAACAGGATATCTACGAACACGAAGTCATGTCTAAGACTCTTATTTATACTTTAGAAAAAAGGTAGAATAGGATTTCTTTCCAAAGGACTTCAGTTCAATAATCTGGAATGCTTTTGTATATGGATGTGGTCCCTTTCTCTCCGCCTCTTATCTATCTATCTATCTATATATATATATGTATATAAACAAACTTCTTTCATATAGTGCTTACAGTCTAAAAAAGAGTACTCTCGGGGTAAGCTATTGAGAGTTGGAGGGGGATATATATAAAGTAAAAGCGATCGATATTTGTGTCGAATCCATAGTTCTCGTTGTTGCAGATATTAATAATTATAACTCCGATAGCGTTAAGTCCAAATTTAACTCTCATCGTAAAGCTTCTTTGTGGTTAAGTATATAGCGTACACGCTTTCGGCGTGGGAGACCCAGATTCGGCCCCCCAACGAGAGCTCATGTAGTTCGGATTCTACATTAATTTGTAGGTCTACGTCTCATATAGCCTCACTGCTGAACGGGACGTTAAACTGAAAATAAACTCAATCGATTCAAAACCCATCATCATGGCGGGCGATAAAGGATGAAAAATAAAATGTCTCAGGTGACTGACATTAATGTCAAATCCATAGTTTGAAAAAATGAAATGAAATCTTTAAGTTTTACGTCCCACGGTTATGCCCGTTAGGCTAAAGGAGACGGTGATAATGAGAGATGAGTGAAATGGTGGATTGAAGAAAGTGGGAGGAAACGGGAGAACCCCGAGAAAACCCACGAGCAGGGTGTTTGTAAATCCATAGTTTGAGTTCGTGACGCTATTACAAACACAATGTCATTTAATGCCACGTTTTGCCATGAACGGCTATACCACTTGGATTTAAAATTTACAGGAGCAACATCGAAAGCGTTGCTCACACAGCTCTAAATCTTTTGATTTGTTTATACGTGTATATTCCAGCGAATCTCCGGGATGTCTGGAGCAAATTTTACCTAACATGGGATACATATTACTTTCAATCTAAGAAAAAAATATTATGGAAGTCAGATACCTCAAGGGATGGAAGTTGGGAGGAGTGACATGTAAAAATTGTGTAAAACGACTGATAGTAGAGTGTTATCCATTGTTTCTGAGTCGTTGAGATGAGTAGTGAGGCACTCAATGGCGTTATATCCAAATTCATCCCCATCTACACAAGATGAGGGGCTTGGAGATATGATTAATAAAATGTAAAAACTTACTTAAATATTTGTCGAAGTAATAGTTTTCTGGGGTCGCGAAAGCGTTTCTAATAACTTTGGAATGTACATTGTACCCACTTCAAGGTGGGCTTTTCAATCGTATCAATTTCTCACCTTAAGAAGAAATTACCATCTCAACTAGTATATGTATCAAGCTAGCCTTCGCAATCGAGAAAAAATTGTGTAGACGTATGTTTCGTCTTTTAAATGATATACTACTTGTTAAAATGAGAGATCCAGTGGGTCGGTGAGTCAAATGGGTCAAGATTTGTGAGTGGGTCAGTGGATCGTAGGTTAAGGCGTGACCCACTGCGAAACACCACTCACCGTAACTCACACTGACCCATTAACTCACCGACCCATTCTGCTCAGTGCCTTCTAGATAGCATTTTCTAAACATTGGCAAGTTTGTCTACGCTTTTACTTTCAAGACCTCCATTTTTCTTCTTTTTTCATTTGGTTGTAATGAAGATAGAAGTTCAGGCTCTTTTGGATTTTGATATTTCCAATTGTAGCAATGGCAATAGGACTTACTACTTGGCTTTCGAGATGTAGGCTGTGAGTTTTTAGAGGAGCTAATTACTGGAAAAAATTGGTTTATTACAAATATAATGTCTTTAGCCAGTAGAGAGGACGGCGTGGATAATGGATCAAAGTTAATGGCGATGTATTTTACTGGGTCGTAGTTGGTCACAATGGTTCGGAGTTGTTTATAGTTGGTGGTGGGTCATGTTGGGTGAAGAGGTCACGTTGGGTGTTTAGTCATTCTGGGTCACGGCGAGTCGTGGGTCACGATGTGTGGTGGGTCAGTATGATGTGGATCAAGGTTTCGTTGAACCACACCATCTCTGGTCAACATTGCACTAAAGAGGAGAGGCTCCGAAGGTGCGCGTCGGCGATTTTCTCAAATTTTGAACATAGATACTACTCCACCAGAAAGCAATAAATCTCAAAATGGTACACAGTACCATCTCACATAAGTCGAGATAGAGGGATTTGTTTGATTGGCTAAATTAAGATCTCAATAATTTATCCTTCTACAAGCGAGATTTCCTTCATCGTTTCCTTGGTGAAGCCATAAGAATATGCGGCAAGTAAACTTAAGGTTGAAGTTTCGCACCCACCTCGGGATACTTGCTTTTTTTCCTAGTGTCTTTTACACTGACCTGAATATAAACAAACCAGGCATATAGGCGATTTACCATATTTTTGGGGAGGATTTTTGTGGTTCGTTGGCGTTTCGTCGAGTCTCTGCCGCAGATAGTATAATTTGAAAACGGAAGTGGAGCCACCACGGATCGTATCTGAGGCATCACCTACTTTTGGCGAAAGGACGCCAGTTGCGCATCGGTGGTCCACTGACGCTTACGGCATTGGGCTTGTATCTGCAAACTAAGAGAATAAAAAAAGCATGGTATCCATGAAGCCCGTTGGCAGTAATAAGTCTGAAACGATGAAACATATGTCAGAACTGGAAAACACGTATTTTGTAATTTCGAAAGCACACCGTGTCAACGAAAAAGATTCGCCCCAAGGTTCCCCGAAGGGTCTCAGGAGGGTTGCAACTCAAAATTTGAAAATGGCAAGGGGAATCAAGTAGTATGTCATTTAAAAGTATTGCTAAAATTTAAAAAAAAATGGTAAGAGACCCGAGTCTTTATGCTAACTTGTGCAAAATAGCGAGCGTTCAAGATGGTAATAAATCCTACATTGAAAACTCCGTGACCACCTCTAGAAATGTGAAATTGTGAAACTACCCAGAGGAGGTAAACACTTGTCTTGCCATTGTAAAATTATAATGCACTAAGGTAAAACAAGAAGTGCCCCATTATGGGTTTATTATATCACTAATATTAAATTCTACCTTTCATGATTGTGTGTTTAAGCTAAAGGACAGGGTGATTATGAAATTAATGGTAGAATACACAATGGACCCACCACTAACTATGAACCACTCTGAACCACTGTGACCAACCCCGACCCACTAAAACTCAGTGTCATCAACTCTGACCCATAATCCACATCCTTCTCTCCATTCACTAGAGTTTACACTTGAAACAAAACAAGACTGTGAAATTATCACATATCGGAGTTTGAATTCCTACCGTCAATCGCTTAAGCACCGCTGTTACAATACTCGTGGACCTGACCGTTACAATATACAATGGTAAAGTATATTCTCATCTTCTAAATTAAGATGAATTTAAATTTATCATATATAATTATTACTTTGTTGGCTTACAGATATATTTCAGTAGAAAACAGGATGAAATTTGTTTCTCAACTAATATCAATCGTTTTCGATTATTTTTACAAATCAGCCCACTACCAATTTCCAAGATATAGAAAATCTCCCCGCTCATAAAAGACATTTTTTAAATGTCGGGACACGTTCTGTTTATTTGTAATAAAGAATTATCTACTGAATTTCAGCTAAGTTGAACGGTTTCCTCAATTTTTCGCAAAAATTCGGACCCCTACTCCCCCCTAAGGATATGTGTTATAATAAAAGTGTTTCGTGTATGATAACTTCCCAGTTTGGATTGGGGCTTGATTATATACCAAATGTCACTTCATTTGACTTTCCAATTTGACCGTGATGATCACGCAGTCAGTTACTTTCAATTTTTTATACTAGGTATAATATTTCGTATATTACAGGGCATTCAAAATTTTTTCCAGCGGTTAGCTCCTCTAAAAGCTCACAAGCTGTATCTCAAAATCGAACTCCTATTGCTATTGCCACTCTTACAATTGCAAATATCAAAATCCAAGAGTGCCTGAACTTTTTCATTAGAAACAAGAAGAGAAAAAAATGGAGATCCTGAAAGTATAACGTAGATAAGCTCACCAGTGTTCAGAAGATGTGGTCTACAATGCACTTAACAGAATGTGTCGGTGGGTGGTTGGAAGTCGTTTCGTCCAAAGATATTTTGTCCAAAGGACATTTCGTCCAGAGACATTTAGTCCAAACACATTTGGTCCATGGACATTTAGTCCAAAGGATATTTCGTCCAAAGACATTTGGTCCAAAGGACATTTCGTACAAAACACAATTGATCCAAAGGACATATAACCGCCACCAGGTAATAGAAGTATTTTTTGTGGACGCTCTGTATATTTCGTAAAGACACTGACTATTTTTTCGATTTATACTTTATTCTGCGACGCATATAAGTTCTTTCTTCGGTGGGAATTGCTTCTTTCCCACACAACTGGACAAAGAAATCTTTCATTGTTTTCTCATATATATATATTTAAAACATTGCTTTTTGGTGAGAATATTTGTCAGCGACGAACCTTCTCAGTGTTTCTCCCTGACTTATTATTATGCACAGTATATATTCTGCAGTTATTTTGAACTGAATTAGTGCTTTATTTAATCACTTATGGAAATATTGCGGTAGTTTAGAGAAATACTGGCTGACCAGATGTTCAAGTGACCAAAGTGACGCCAGTCACATTGGTTTTGCAGCACGTTATCTGTACTTTCTCACGCCGAAGTTATCGCAATGTCTCGTGCATTGTGACCAGTTGACTAAAATTAACCAAAATTATTTTCTGTATTCTTTTTGCATGTGTATACAGGTGCTTGAACTGAGTGGTTTTTGAAATGAACTGCCAACCCTCTTCAGTCGACCACTGCCGCTCGTACCTTGAGCATTAGCGCTCAGGGAGTTTGACTCCGGAATTGTGTGCAGCCACCACCCACGTTGCGTCGGGAATTAAGTCTGATTTTGTGTTAAGCGGCATAAGCTACTAGCCGGTGAAGGACGTTTTCCTACGGCTAGCCCCATCTACTGAAGTCCCAGGTTCACAAATCTAGAGCGCCAAAAAGCTTTAAACGCGCCCTCCAACGTCAGCATTCCACTTTGGAAACTGTGATATTTTACTGAACACTCATCTTAACTCTTCAGGGTTGTTTGGCGCAGCAATTGGATTTTTACGTGGGATCTTGTAGGTAACATTTTCCCGAGGGCTAATCCCCAAGTGCGTCAATGGTGTGAGAGAAGCATTTATAGTGAAATATGAGATACAATCTCATATATATATAAAGGGATATATTGTATTAAAAAGGCAAAGTGTGGTTTCAGTGATGAAAATTATTACACATATTTTGTGTTAAGTGTTGTGTTCATTTCTCTTCGTTATTTTTTTTATATATTAGTATTCTAATAAATAAGTATAGTGTTATTTAATCCAGGGTGTTTTCGTCGTTTGTGTGAATGATGTTTGTGTGCGTTATGGTCTCGATGACCGACTGATCATCCGTAAGGTTTCCGAGACGAGACACCCAAACCTATCGGCGCCTAATGCTCGTCTCATCATTGAGACCGACGCGCGATTTGGAGACAATTTGTAACCCTTCTTGCAGAGGTCTTTAATCGTCCTATCCATGTAAGTTCAGGCCTGAGGAGAATACTTATTGGTAGGACCACGAACCACGGATAACAAATGGACCTCGAATTGGTTATAAATAAATGTTCGCCCGAACAGAGACCTCGAACACTGGGTGGTTACAAACATTTCATCGAAAAGACATTTGGTCCAAAACATATTTCGTCCAAAAGACAATTGGTCCAAAGGATATGCATCCAAAATGCAATTGGTCCAAAGGACATTTCGTCCAGAAGACATTTGGTCCAAAGGACATTTCGTCCAAGAGACAATTAGTCTAAGGGACATTTCGTCCAGGGATGTTTAGTTCAAAGCACATTTTGTCGAAAGAATATTCGGTCAAGTAACGCTTGGGGTCCCAGGGTTTGTTTCTATTAGAAGATTAAAAGTTATGCATATAACATTATGACTCACAAGTAATACTTCCCAAGTGTAACACTCCAATTTTGATAAAATCTGGCAGGTATATACTACACTTAAAATAAACGAATACATGTTCTTTTTCTGCGGAAAAATGGTTTTAGGATTGCAAAATCACCCAGTCAAAATTTTGAAAGTTGACGCCCGAAAGGCAAGAAGTGGACCGAAGTGAAAGAAATTGTGCACAGATATTGCAGACCTAAAATGAAGGAATACATGTTTTGTGCTTTTCTGGAAAAAACGGTTACGTGGGGCACGGACCCCTCCAAACTTTTGATCACGAAATATCAAAAGTGCTAATAACAGTATGTCAGATGTCTGTAAAGGACATAAAGAATTTCAACGAAATTTTGAGTAGGGACATGACGCAAAAGATAAACAAATACGGGTTTTTTATTTTCTGGGGAAGAAGGGTTTTAGGGGTAAAAGCTCGCATCCAAAAGTTTGAAACTTGAGACCCGAATGGCCAGAAGAAATGAACCAAAGTGAATAAAATTGTGCCGAGATATTTGAGACATGAAATGAGGGAATACAGGTTTCGTATTTTCCTGAAAAAATAAAAGGTTTCGGTGGGACACAAACACCTACAAAACTTTGATCGTGAAATATCACAAGTGCTAATAACAGTATGTCAGAAGTGCTTAAAGGACTTGAAGAATTGGAACGACACATTGTGTAGGGACAATACGCAAAAAATAAAAGCATACGGGTTTATTTTCTGCGGAAAAACGATTTTAAGAGATAAAATCCCCCACCAAAAATTTTGAAATTTGAGGCCTAGAAGGCAAGAAGTGCACAGAATTGAATGAAACTGTGCACAGATATTGTAGACGTAAATTGAGGTAATTTAGAAACCCTATGTTATTTTAGAGACCCTATGTGAAATACGGCATTTCGTGTTTCTCAAGTGTCCCTATCCGTTTTGCTTCAAGTTTGGCACATCAACAGCAAACAGGAAATTAATTGACAAGTGTTTTTGTTTATGCGGAAAAACCTTGTAAGGGTTAAAGGTGCCTCCTGAAATGCTATAAAATACACTATACTGTTTGTGCTTGTTGTTGATCTGCCAAATTTGAAGAAATCGGATGGAGACACTTGTGAAACACGAAAGGCTTTATTTTACGTATCCAATATCTACATACAATTTCATTCGCTTCGGTCCACACCTTCCGCCACATAACGCCTTGGTCTGCTCAACAGTTTTTTTCTTTTCAAGAAAGAAAAGAAGTGTTACTTGTCAGTAGCTTCTTATTTCTAAAGGAAATTTTAAAATAGAGATTTATTCCACAATTTTCATTTCGATAGAACAAATATATGCTGAGATATTTAAAACACGTAAACGCTTGAAAACTAAATGGCCACCTTTCTTTGCTTTCATTAATAGTTTTACAAAAGTACAGTTCTAGCTTCGGAGAAATACAGTTGTAGCTTTTCTGGTTAAGGAATTCACCTCCTCCCGAAATAAACAACCCTTTGAAGAGCAAACTCCCTCTTCATTTGGGAACCACATTGCCTCCGCATGGTCATGTGAATCTTGTATTTGGTTTGACACCATGCAGTGGATATCATAAATGTACTGTACTGTACCGAAAAAATTAATATGAAAGCCAAAGTATAAACTGTATTTGCATAAAGAGTAACACTGAAATAAAAATACAAGAAAAGATAACAATTCTAGTTTGTCATACAACTCACTAATTATATAGAAACATCTGCCGAAGTTACACACTATCAATAGTCAAGGAATAGAAACCAGACTTGTGGTTAACCTCAAAAGATACCTATATTCCACACGAAATGTTCCAACTTTCATCTTATATCTGTCAATCACTTTTCACAATGTTGCAGCCAAGAATATGACTGTTTAAGAGTATTCTCTTTGCACACTAAGAATATATTTCACACACGAGTATTTTTCTATTCTCAGTATTTCTTCAAAGATACTTGACACATTATTTTTCACTTTTCTAACACAAGGGTCTCAATACCTAATATTTAACTTACTCAAATTTAAACTCCATCAATTTTAGTTACCGCTACTTATTTTAAAACTATTTGATTCACAACATGAAAATTTTAGATATCGTGTTAGCAGTTATTATAGCAACATGCTTCACATTGCAACTTTTCCCTCATTCCTTGTTTGGTCATTTTGTTTTCAGGCGTTTACGTTTTTGTGAATATCTCAGCATATATTTGTTCTATCGAAATGAAAATTGCGGAATAAGTCTCTATTTTAAATTTCCTTTAGAAATTTGAAACTACTGTCATAATTGTTATATGCATCATTTTTACTCTTCTAATAGAAACAAACCCCGTACTCCCAAGCGTTACCGGACCAAAGGTTCTTTGAAGGTGCTTTGAACTACACATCCCTGGACGAAAGGTCCTTTAGACCAATTGTATCTTGGACGAAATGTCCTTTGAACCAGTTGTCTTTTGGACGAATTGTCCTTTGGACCAAATATCTTTGGATTAAATGGCTCTGTACGAAATATCTTTTGACGAAAAGGGTGGTCTCCCGGTGGGTCAATGTGAGTCACGGTGAGTGGTGTTTCGCAGTAGGTCACGTCCTTTTCACCCACGATCCACTGACTCATTCACAAATCTTGACCCATTTCACCCACTTACCAACCGACCCACTCACCCACTCCATCTTTAATCTTAACATGCTTAATTTCATTTAAAAGGCGAAACATACATCCACACAATTTTTCATCGATTGCGAAAGTTGGCTTAATATCATAGTTGAAATGGTAATTTCTTCTTAAGGTGAGAACTTGATATCATTATAAAGCCCATCTTGAAGTGGGTACAAACTACGTTCCAAAGTTATTAGAAACGCTTTCTCACCCCGAAAACTATGAATTCGACAAATATTTATGTAATTTTTGAGATTTTTTTTTTTAGTTCTCTCAGGCCATCATCGTGTGAAGATGGGGATGAATTTGGATGTAAACTCCATTGGAGGCATCACTATTAATCTCAACGACCGAGAAAATTATGGATAAAACACTAAGACCAGTCGTTTTACATTATTTTTACGTCACACCTCCCAACTTCCATAACTTCATACTACTACAATATTTTCTTCTTAGGTTGAAAGTAATATATCCCCCAGTTTGGTAAAGGTTGTTCCAGATATTTCAGAAATACGCTAGAATATTCACTTATACAGAAACGCTAAAATATATATATAACTGATGTATTTTAATGTAATTATTTTATATAATTTTTCATGCATTGCGGAAAATTGTATTTCATAGAAAAAGCCCTGACCCAGAAGGGAATCGAACCCACAACATTACGATTTGAAATCTAGCGGCTTACCACTGAGCTAACACCAGCGCTCTTCGGAAAATACTTCTAGCGTTATATAGTAATAATTAAGATAATGATTACATTCATATCCACTGCAAACGCTGTTTTTGTTCTGCTTGGATATTTATTTTAGTACTCAGGCGAGAATTATGTTCTATGTCTAAACTTTCACCATTCTTTTACATATGGAAATATTCGTTTAACTATCTAAATGCTCCATTAAGTATGGACAATAAAATGACAAACAAGCATGTACTAATATTAATGGAAAGTTTCGAAATATTGTATCATTAGGTATTTCAATCAATGTTGCTTTTCCTATACACTTGGTAACAAGTCTTATTACATTTAAAAGAAGAAAAACACATCTACAAACTTTTCCCCGTTTGCAAAGGTTGACTTCGAGGTTCGAATCTGGTTTACTTTTTTCTGAAGATACCCGAAGTTGGATATAGAAATTTTTTCCCTCGAAACAGCAATAAAGAATGCGCTCAACATTTTTGAGACAAGGTGTACAATAATGTGATTTCTTGAACGCAATATAAATAGATAAATAAATAGAATGAATAATTTGAACAACTTCTGATTTGAGTACAGGTTTAAAGGACGAAATGTAGACTTTTCATGGAACGATAAAATAATTACCAGAAACTGAATTTCGGAAATATTTAATGCTTATGCTCTACGGACATCAATTTCGAAACCGGAAGTAATAGCAAAATTGACCTACTTCGAGTTTCGATAGAGTTTATTGTTAGGCTTGAATACTGAGTTAACGTGCTGAATCGTAAAAAAAGCGCTTCTCGCAATCTCTTATCGTTTCCGTTGAATTGCGAGAAACGCCGAAAGTGGAATTGAAGCCAGAAATAACATAAAATTTGAACCCCTTTTAATTTAATTTGAACCAATCCCGGTTTGGCAGATTGTAGTGGGTAGTGATAATATGGTGTCTTTACGCGCCGTATCGTCTGCAAAGAAACGGTTTTCGCTATATTACAATTCTGTTCTGTGGTGATAACCGTTAAAACTTGAAATGGCAAATTTGTACTTCAGGTTTGGATAGAGCTAACACAGGACATGGAACCTATTCTTTGGACAGTGAGCCGATTCCAAGAAAACGAACGTACGGACATAACTGTTCCAGAACAATTCCGTCACTTATGAACAGTATAATTTAAAACTAAAAATCTGTCTTTCGTTTCATACGCATTATGAACAATCATAGTTGAAAAACTTAACCGTGATATCATGCCAGACTAGAAAAAAAATGAAATGAAATGAAATCGTTGTTTTACGTCCTAGGCTTATGCCGGTTAGGCTAAAGGAGACGGTGATAATGAGAGACGAGTAAAATGGTGGAATGAAAAAAGTGGGACGAAACGGGAGAACTCGGGAAATTCCATGAGCACGGTAACTGTCTAACCTAACCAATATAAATTTTAAGACATATGCCTTTTATTTCTCAAGCTAATAATGCATAGATCATTTCTAACGTACTATGGGTGCCTGAACACGTCATTTGACAGTATTTACATCTGGAATGCCAATACCACCAGACCTGCCAATGCCAATACCACCAGAGCATCATTCTGTGCCAGAGAAAAGAAATAGCATTATTGTGTTAAAAAAATAACTCACTATGGCATTGTTTTGACCTGTCTTCAAAAATAACCTTAGCCAACTACCACAAAACATTTGGTCATTAAAAATGTGAGAAATAAATTATGTTTAATAAATGTGAGCAGATAGAATTGTATCTTGAAAGAAAGAAACGAAAGAGTAAACATACATAACAGAACCCTACCCTCACTTATAGTCACTGATCTAAGATAATGTAACAAAAATTGAAGAAAACAATTATTAATAATATAGTTAACAAATAGAAATATACTTTGAATGAGAAAAGTTTCACTAGTTGTGACTCGTACATACACCTGGCCATCGAGTTGCAAATATTGGTTTATCTGTTCTATCTACAGTGGACAAACGCGATATTGGAGCAAGGTGGCGTCAGAGCGGTTGAATTAGTTCGTAAATAATATGCGTATTATACTCATTGTAATCCCTTCAAGACTATGCCCCGGTCGGAGGAATACTCCATACTATCGAAAAACAGAAACAAAAGTGTAATGATACATGACTAGACCTAGCCTTCATCAAACGTAGAACCCTTCTAGCCTAGTATCGTTACTAAGTTAAGATAATTTACGAAGAAATCGAACAAAGCACCTGTTAATAACAAATATGAACATACAGAAATGTATTTAAAAAAAAAAAAGAAAAGAAAACGTACCAGCAAACATTTGAACAGGTCGACAGCTTACCAACTTGTTACGTCAGAGCTTCAAACTTGAGTTCTGAAACTTTATTTACATGACACGCGGATTATGTAATAAGGCTACGAGATGTAAAACACGCATGGATTACTGGTGCGACCAGAAATCATATTTTAAACCTAGATTTATTTGAGATGTATATTGGTGCAAAAGTTTGCAAGATCGTGGATAGCTTTTCATTGACTTAGAGATCAAACGCTTTTTCTGAAACCAGGAGAGGTTCACCCAAACACAGCGGAAATAACATTCAAACTTGAAATGGAAGCGAAGATAACTCTAAAAATGTTGCGAGTTTAATGGCTAATTTGAAAGCACACTTGTCGTATAAGTATGTGGACAGCATGTGAGACTCTTAATTCTAAAGCTTTTTGGTTCGGTTCTCAGCCTAACCTTACACTTGTTTTTTTAAAGCATTCTAGATGACTTTCGTGGTTCCTACTGGAAGAGATTTCTCTCATAAAAGAAGAAAAATTCAAGATAAGGAAAGGGGCAAGAAGAAAAACGCAGACCTTAAACTTAAGCGTTAAACTTTCATTTATTTCTATGTTTCTCCCTTTTTTCTTTCTTTTTCCCTTCTTCTCTTGTTTCGCACATTTCATGCTTCCACTGTTTTTACATGATGCTTATGTATAACTATTTTCTTTTCCTTTGCATTAATTCCCAGCTGCTAGACTCAACGTGACTGGAAGTTCTCGTATCTTCCTCGTGATTTCTACATAATGCTGAAGTATTCATTCATTCTTTCTTCCTTCAAATGGAGGAATATTCTGCTATGCCATGTTCTGGGGCATGTCTGTATTGTCATGTTGTATTTCCAACTATCAGATGTATACTGAAACAATTCTGCTGGAGGAAAGAGCTGCTATTTCTTATAACTCAAATCTTCACAATCAAGTCATTAGTTGTATTAGGACAAGTAATAAAAAAAATTTAAAAACAAAGAACTAGCACAAATTTTAGAAGTAATTGGAAACAAATCTATTTATAAAGTACAGCTGGACGGAGACATAGAAAAAAATGAATAGTAGACTCGGAAAATTCTACAAAAGAATAAACGGAAGAAGAGAAATTGAAATAATATATTCCGACCACTAAAATAAGGAATAAACGAGAGAATTAAACAAAGAAATCATGCATGTTGTTATAGGTCATGATCAACTTAAATACTATATTAAAATATTAAATACAGAATATAATCAAATATGCTACTGCAGGTTAACCAAATGTTGGAACAAATGAGAACAGTATGGATATTAGAAATAAGAAAAAACGTGAGACATGGGAAAACCTCAGAAAGGAAGATATGAAATTTAAAAAAAGATTCTGAACTTAGTTAAAGATATAATGCAGAATATGTCAAGAAGAAGAATCCAACAAAACTGACAAAGAACCATATATTACTTAAAAGTAAACTATAAAACTTTAAGATAAAGACGTGCATATTTCATAAATAGAATAAACATTCCTCGAAATAACCTGGAATAACTAAACGTCACATTATTTTTGTGTTAACGTTCGTTGTAATATATATCTGTAGTTAGAAGTGTGTTTGTATTTAGTGTGGCCCCAAATCGCAAAAACAGGGATAAAAACATAACAAAATAATCTTTGAAACAACGAAAACAAAACAAAACAAAAGAAAAAAAAACTTATACAAGATGTTCCTTTTGAATGCCAACACTATCTAATTGTTTAATTTATTTAAACTCACATTTTATTCTATTTATTTTAAGACGATCAATGGTGAAAAATTCATATAATTTTTAACTGAAGACAAGGAAGAACAGAAACTAGTTTTTAATATTCATTATGAACTATTTTACGATTTTCATGTATATAATGTATACCATTTTGCAGTAGTTGTTTTCAAATTAAGAAAAAATGCAAAAAAAAAGAAGAAAAAGAGAAAGAAACGACATTAATTCAAGTTTCAGACTCCATGTAAAAATTTTAAAAAATGAAATGAAATCTTTGAGTTTAACGTCTTACGTTATGCTGGTTAAGCTAAAGGAGACGGTGTTTATGAGAAATGAATGAAATAGTGGAATGAAGAAAGTGGGAGGAAACGGGACAACCCCAAGAAAACCTACGCACACGGTGTTTGTCCACCACAAAGTTCACTTGGCGGGAGCAGGGTTTGAAGCCAGAACCCCATGCACCAGAGGTGAACGATCTACCACTGAGCCACCGCTGCCCATGTAAAAATTAAAATGCATAACCTTCATTAACCGCAAAAGGAAGATAAAAGAAAAAAAATACCGTTTTTCTGCGAACACAAGGCACCATCGAATCTGAGGCACACCTGAAAATTTCACTCATTTGAACTCATTTAGAAAAAGTTTCGAATCTAAGGAGCAGAAACAATGTAGAAATACATTCCTATTTTAACCACCATACCTATTTTACTACATACTACCGGTATGTGATACATTTATTTACCTACAGTATATGAGGTACTATGCGGTGCAATATTTACTAATTTCTGTACATTTTTCAATCTGACCCTTCATTTTCAGTTTTAGCGTCACATTTTCTATCAGCAGAAGATTCGGTTGCAGGGCTAAGGTCAGAATCAAGTTCACTTGAATCCTACCAGAACAGGTTGTGCTCTGATCCATCCAGAGCATTGGTTTGGCAAATCTTCTTTAAAGATTTTAATACCACATTAAGAGACATCTGTTTCCAGGCATTGGTGATCGATTGGGTTATCTGCGAAGAACATTACCTTTTGATCGTCCCAGGCGTGGTCTTCGGTTGACAGAAAACCAGTATAAAACATGGTAATTATTAAGAATACACGACACTACTGCTAAAATGCTAGAGAACTCATATCTTGGCAAAATATTACCGAAAGTGATGTGAAAAAATTATAGAATAGAGGAAATTTGCAAATTAAATTATGGAAAAAATACACGGAAAGATAAATGTATTAGAAAACTGTTATATTAGTGAAATACGAATAGTGCTTTTTCTCATTCTCCTGCGCTTCCCACTAAATCATGGAATAAATTCCTTTGCGATGAAACTTAATAAAAGTTAGCAATAAGATTTTTAAAAGACGTTTACATTTAACATCTTTCATGAAACCTTGGATTTCTAGCCATCATTCTCCTTTCCTAATGGAAACATGCAACGAAGAATGCAAAGCTGCTTAGAAGGTGTAATTTTTAATGCTACTAAAGAATTGTTATGTCCGAAAGGTAGAATGTTATTGATAATTTTTTTTATTGACGATAATATACTTAACCTGGACCGTACAATAATCTTGCTAATTTATAAGGCTTTGGTAGCATACTATTACAAAATGTAAATATTCCATAATGAAAATTGAGACTAACTTCGTTTTGAAATCAACTTATAATAATAATCATTATCATGTCGGCCTAAAGGTATTCTACACACATGAATACATCATCGCTTATAAGATGTATCTTTTTCATAAGTAAGAGCAGCAAATTTTCTGAGAAAATGTTTCTGCCCATTAATAAAAGATTGAGAGTAACATTGCTTAAAATCGATTTATTGTCTAAATAAATATTTCTCTTTAAAGGAAAGGTGTGCAGAAGAAGCCAAGGTCGTGTAGAACATATAATTTAAAAAAATATCAAGTGTCTGTTATGGATAGATACTTCATATAGTTATTTTGTATTGTGAAATCTATTCTTAATTTGCTGTAGATAACCTGATGTATATGCCTGTAGAGAAATATACATAACGTTTTATCAGTTAAAAAAATACTACATGTAGTGTTTATACTAATTATATTGTACAGTTAATTAAAAGCTTGAAAAACTCGCTACTTCACTCGTATAAGGGGGCAGAAACAGATACTCATGTAACATCTTACGTTCGTGATGCTACAGACAAGTTATCTCGAAAGCAGATACCCACGACCATTGCGAAAGGGCATCAGAGATAAAATTAGCAAAGGCAAATTTTCACGAAACAAAGCTTTATAATACAATATTACATGAAAGGAAACAAACCAACAGTCGAATACGATAAAACATAAATATATGCAATATAATAATATAATTTTAAAAACAGAAATGAAATAAAGATCCAGGATTTTACAATCCGTTTCTTAATAAAGCATACAAGAAACGTTTTTACAAAATGCAGAGTGTGATTCACTCTTAGGAATTCGGAAACTATTTATTTCACTTGTGTAATAAAAATACGATAATGTCGAGACATCATCCCGAGTTAGAAGCAACAGTAGTGCAAATAATACGCATAGTCTCAGCTGATTTTATAAATAAAACAAACAGGAAATACAGCGTGATTTTGTAACTAGGGTGCGTCTAAAATCTACAAAAAAGTAACCCATAATGTATTTCGCCCATCTGGTAAGGAAGACTAAATCTCTGATTATATTCTCTGCATTTAGAAGCAAAATAACTGGCAATAGCTGGTCCAAGTAGGAAACATACTTCAAATAGAATGGTTGCAAAGTGTATATAGTTTGTACTACGGATATTCTCACATTTTTATAAACTGTCAAATAATCTCTCAATTAAATGACTCACCTAAAAGAAATGACACTGTCTAAATTATACATTTCACAGTTAAAAGCTACAAGCAGGTGCAGGAAACTAAATAAAAGGTCTACAAATAGTAGTAATCACACAAGCGTTCATGATGGAAGCAGTGGCAAAACTCAGGGCGCAAAGCTGCACGGTTTGAGAGCAAGTAGTGAAGTAACGACAAGAAATGAAAGTATAAAATTTGGCAGTAATAATTTGAGGGGGAAGTCGAAAGTAAGTTCAACAGAAATAAACAAGCGGAAAGTGGTGATATATGGTGACAGCCATGCAAAGGGACTGGCCGGTATTTTAAACTTCAAATTGGTAGATAAACAAATTACTAGTTTAGTTAAACCGGGAGCAAGAATAGGTAACGTAGTTGAGCCAGTGGCTTTAAATAGTAATAATCTAACCAAGAACGATGTACTTGTTATTATCGGAGGGACCAACGATATTGCTAGAAATGAAGCTGATGTGGGTATAAGAGATCTGTGCTCTTTATTACTAAATCTAACTCATACAAATGTGATAGTTGTAGGTGCTCCACATCACTATGATCTTATTAGCTCTTCTTGTGTAAACCAAGCGGTAAAAAACTTATAAAGAAACTTAATAAATTAAGTAAACGTTATAATCATGTGCAACACCTAACTGTTGAGGATTTTCCTCGTAGATATTTCACAAGACATGGTATGCACTTAAGCAATACAGGTAAAAAAGAAATATGCGAGAAACTTAGCGTAATGATGCGAGAGCTTTCAGCAAAAATTAGTGTAAATAAAACAGCCATAATTATTGATACAAATGGTACAGTACGTGAAAACTTTGACATAAATTGCAAAAGTAGTGAAATTCCATGTCAAGAAAATTGTTTCATACCCTCTAATGAAGACGGTATCACAGTAGAATCGAAAATTGAAAATATGAATGTTTCAAATGGCATTGTCTCTCAAGAAATTACGTCATATCAGGACAATGTATAAAGGAAATCAAAAAGAGAAAGAAACCCTCCAACACACCGTCCGGCTTATTTTTTGTGGTAGGATCATCAACCCAACATAAAGACATCCGTAAAGATAATTGAAGTTTTGATAAACGTCTAATTGGCAATAAATTAAAACTAAGGTATATTGAGAATAATGCCGTTAAAGTGCAGACATGTTATCAAAGTATACAGTCTGACAAGTTACAAACATAATAGAAATAATATAGTTACTTTCCATCAAAATGTATAAGGTTTTTCGTTATATAAAAAGAGCATGTTGGAAGAACTACTTTTGGACAAATTATTGGGAGTAAATTTAATCTGTATAAGAGAACACTGGTTACAATCAGGCTGCTTACAATACCTAAGCATTCCTGAATTTCAGCTAAGACCAGGATATTACGGAAGTAATAGAGATAGAGGGGGAGCCTGTATATATGCAAAGAGGGGTCTAAAAACGAAATAATACATTAGGTTTAAATATTTAAATGTAGAAAAACACTTTGAAAGTTGTGCATTAGAAATAGTAGATTATAACCTTGTAATTGTATGTGTATATAGTACTCCCGACAGTAATATAGAAATTTTTATAAATAGGATGGATACGATACTAAATCATTTTATGAAAATCAAGAAGACCGTCGTAATTGTTGGCGATATCAACATAGACTTTTTACAGCCTATAAAACACGAGGTAGAACTTCTAGATTCATGTAATATGGACGCAATTGTTAAAGTTCCCACACAAAATACAAAATATTCTAAAAGTGCAATTGAGCAGTTCATAGTGAGCAAACATCTTAACTACAACAGTACAGTAGACGTCTTCAGCATTGGTTTTTCAGACCATCTTGCCCAAGTACTCGACATACATGTAACTCCTAATAAAAGTTTTTGTAATGCAAAAGCAAGTAGTGTAAGATACAAAAGAAAATTTAATGACGAAAATATACAATATTTTAATCACCTCAGGGAAGAAAATTGGAACGAGCTTTATATACATAATCAGGTTAATGAAGCTTCCAGTTATTTCATTGACACCATAAGATTATATTTCGATCTAGCACTCCCTGTTGTAAAATGTGTAACTTCAACAAAACAATCAAAACCCTGGGTAACACAAGGGATCAGAATAGCAAGTAAAAAAATGAGACTTCTTAACAAAGCTAAAACACAAGGAAATCTATCACCACATACAGAGACATATTACAAAAGATACAAGAACATATACAAACGGGTTCTAAAAGCAGCAAGAAAATTACACAATGACACAATCATTAAAAAATCAGATAATAAATCGAAGAAGTTGTGGAAACTAGTGAAGAGCGAGATAAGTTTAAACACTCGTAATGATGACGGTAATTTTGAGGTAATTAAAATTGGCAACATAATAAAAGATAATCGTATAATTGCTGACCTATTTAATAACTATTACACCAACTTATCACAAACGTACAATAATGATCCAGCATTGTCTACTTCGAAAATATTCTCAAAAATTTGCAACAATACAATGTATCTACATCCAGCTACTAATACAGAAATAATAAAAGTGGTTTAAAAAATGAAAAGTAAATGGTCAGCTGGCGTAGACGGCATACCGCCAAGTATTGTAAAGAAAAGCATTAAATATATTGCTGAACTTCTGTGTTTCCTCATAAAAATGTCGTTTTCAAGTGGAGAATTCCCTAGTATATTCAAAATTGCAGAACTAAAACCAATATATAAAAGAGGCGACAAATCAGCGCTTGAAAATTATACGCCTATTTCGCTTCTCTCAATTTCCTCAAAAATCTTAGAAACCACAATGAGTGTCCGGCTAGCATCCTTTTTACTTAAACATGATCTAATAACACACGAGCAACATGGCTTCCTACAAGGGAAAGAAACGGAAACCGCAATATATAACTTCGTGGAAAGTGTACATAAAAGTTTAGATAGTAAGGAGAAATGTATAGGTGTTTTTCTGGATCTTTTGAAAGCATTTGACTTAGCGTCACATAGAAATCTTCTCTCAAAGCTACAAGATTACGGAATAAGAGGCATTGCATCCAAATGGTTTCAATCGTATCTGAAAAATCGGCAGCAAGTAGTGGCAATTACATACAATAATAGGGATACAAACCAAGCTACACAAGCTACAAAGTAATTTTTACGATACAGAAACGAATAATAAGAATGATGGCAACTGCTAAACCAAAAGATCATTGCAAACAAATATTTAAAAAACTTCGTATACTTTGAGTATCCTGTTTGTATATTTTAAATCTATTGATATTTGTAAAGAGACACCTACAAGGTATCCTTACGCGAGTAGAACAGCAACATGATCATGACACAAGAAACAAAGAAAACTTTTCTATTGTAGAACACAGAACAGTATTATATGAAAAAGGGTGTAAATAAGCGGGTATCATGCTTTACAATAAACTTCCGGAAGAAATAAAAACTCAGGACTCCGTTGCTAAATTTAAAAAGGAACTCCACAAATATTTATTACAACATTGCTTTTACTCGTAGAGGAATACATGAACTGGTAAGTGAATAGAAACGTTACATGGTGTACAGTAAATCAATGTCATTACTCGCTTTTAGCATTACATATTTGTTGGAGAGTTTCTAAATACACTGCAAGTTATAATTACTAAGTTTATTTTTAACAATGATGTCATGTAAAATATACAGTGTAATAGGATGTAAGAAGTAAGGCTTAATTATTAACCCAGTGTGTGTAATTTTCACTATTATTTTTTTACTTATATAAATGACGTGTCCACTTCATATGCATTGTAATACAGTGCTAAGTGTATGAAAAAAGGATGAAATAAATACAATACAATACAATAAAATACAAAAGCACAAAACGAGCCGTTTAGAAGCCCTAATTTTAAATAAGTTTTAATACAACGATCGAGAATCCTTTCATTGCTTGTCAGTAGAGACGTTATTACGTCCTTCTTCATTCTTGAGAAAATTACTCAGCATTTACTTGATTTTGCTACTAGTGATAGCATGATACCAAACACATATTGCTGCGATAGGTTCCATAGCAGCGCAAACAAGAGGTTCAAATTTGGTATGTGTTGGAAATAGAACGAATGGAACTAACGTCCTGTGTGGGAGCTGGAGACACTGTTGCAGTTTTCTAAATTCTAGCAAATTAAAACTTGTAATTACACTTATTTAATATAAATGACAAGAACTTAAATTATACATTCCGCAGTGGGAAGTAGAATACTTGCATTTAAAAAGTACAAGTCAAAAATACACGTTACAAAAATGTTCACAATCTTTCTATTTGTAACACGTTTTGATATTAGGCCGATAAATGGCACAAATTCTGCTTGTAGCCACGAAGGTTACAATTTAAAATCACGTTATTCTTATAAGACAATGAAATGACTTAATAATTTTTAGAATCTAAAAAAGAATGTAAGGATTGACCTGGATATGAGTCATAAAGAATTTTCTATCCTTTCTTATTTTCCAAACTCAGCGGATTCTTGGCGCCACAGTTAATATTAAAGGGGGAGAGGGTTCCTGAGATTATTCATATTTTTTTTTTATTTTATCAGTGAAATAAACCACATGCTGTAGATTTCTTATTACTAAAAAGTGTGTGTGATCAACATATATTTTGCCGTTATATTTCTTGAATGCATTGTTCAAAATTGATTTGAAATAAAGAATTTTTATTGCAAATGCTTAGTTACAAATTACTGTTATAATAGTGCCAAAACTTATATGTTATCTGTGTCATCTAAAACAGCGGCAGTAGCACGAAAATAAAATATTTGTGTACAGTACTTTCAAAAGAATGAATAAAGAAGAGCAACGTCTATTCCATTACAATTGTCATCGCCTAATCAAAATTAAAATTATTATTATAAGTGATTAAAATAAATATCAACAGGCAAATTCTTAGGTACGCTGAGAAGTGTTCTAGGCTTGCCTTGATTTTAGTGTTATTGAATCCGCTACAAACCAGATTGGAAAGCCTGAAGACTGGATTCGACACTATTAACGCCCCTTTTCGATCTTTTTCACATTTCTCCCCTTCCGAACCTCTATTCCAGATTGTAAATTATATAAATGTATGTTAACTTGCTTTTAGAAATGAAGTTCACAAACCGAGTTTCATTTTTCTAACGTGAAGATTTTTGCAGATTCAGTGTACAATTTACAGAATGAAGCCGTAAAAACATTTTAATACAGTACTGTGTAAATATTCAAAATATGTTATGTTCTTGAATGTGGGTTGCCTATCTACGGAAAATTAAAGCATGGAGATCAAATCTCACCCGCAAAGTAGCTGGTATTCATTGTACGTAAAATGAAGTGTCAAAAGTCAATGTGCTAACTATAGAATTGTCATAGAGTTAAGGGGTTCATGTAATTGAGAAATTTATATTACTAGTATCTTAATTTGGAATATAAGTATGCAAGTAATAATAACATATCTCACTATAAGGTATTACTCATTACTTTAACGTATTTAGTACCATACAAATATACAGGGTGTATCAAAAAGATTCATCCACTTTGGCAAGTCTGTATTTCTGAAACTAATAAACATATACAAATAGTTTTCCTTTCGCACGACAGTGAAACTGAAAAATTTTTATTGCACCTGTTTATAGGTGTTCAATGTGCCCCCCGTGAGATGCACGGCATATGTCCATGCGGTATTCAAATTCGTCCCAAACTGCAGCTAGCATGTCTTCAGTTACAGCTCCACAGCTGCCGTTATGCGATGTCGCAGTTCATTTAATGTGTTTGGTAACGGAGGCACATAAACGGGGTCTTTTATAAGCCCCACAAGAAATAATCACATACAGTAAAGTCAGGTGACCTTGGAGGCTAGTAATATAACGCTGCATCATTTGGTCCAGTGCGACCGATCCACCGTTGTGGAATCGTTCGATTTAAAAGTCTCCGCACTTTCCCATTCACTTTCCTATCTGTGGCGGTGGTTGTTGGTAGATGAAATCATTCGAATCAGTCTCCAACTGTGGGAAAAGCTAGTACTCAAGCATATCAAGGTAGGTTATCCCTGTCACAGTGTTCTCCACAAAGAAAAATGGACCGTACACCTTTTTTCGGGAAACTGCATAAAACACATTAACCTTTGGCGACTCCCTCTAATGTTGTACAACTTCATCTGGGTGTTCCGTTCCCCATATTCACACATTATGGCGGTTCACATTTCCATTCAAATGGCATGTTGCCTGGTCACTAAACACTAGCCGTTGAACAAAACTGTCGTCCTCTGCAATTTTGCCAAGAATGAAATTACAAAACTCCATACGTCCTTCTTTGCCACTTTCACAAAGAGCTTCCAGTAGCTGAATTCTGTATGGTTTCATGTGTAAACGACGACGCAACACACGCCAGACGAGCATCAAGGGCATATTGAGCCGTCATGCTGCACGACGAACGGATTTCTGTGGACTGCGTATAAAACATTGACGGATGCACTCCACGTCTGCGTCGGGCAGTCGAGGACGTCCCGGTGATTTTCCCTTACACAAACAGCTTGTTGTTCGGAATTGTTCATGCCATCGTCCAATGCTCTGTGCAGTAGGAGGATCCACACCATACTTAGTATGAAAGTCACGCTGAACAGTTATCACTGACTAGCACTCCGCAAAACGTAGTACGGAAAACGCTTTCTGTTGCCCAGATGACATTTTTAATCCGAACCGTAGTGGGCGTTCACTCAAGCACACTGCTGCTACCTAGCGGATACCATGTACAACTAGAAATGTTCCTCTTTCCAACAGTACGTTGTTCACTCACATCTCGGAAAAGACAGAATAGAATTATTGTTTAAAACCGAATGATTCTTTTTGATACACACTTTATAACTCAAAACGTAAGAAAAGTAATATCAAACTACATACAGTGGTTTCCGCTACACTCATTTATGAATACCGTACTCAACTTCGGTGACGCGATTGCTCCGACCAGATTCATCCCCCAATGTCGCTCTTGCCAACATGCTGCGATCCTGCCCTGACACAGTTACATATCATTCGTGCTTTTAGTGACCATCTAACACAAGTTTATTAATCTTTTCCTAATAGTGTTTATCGTGTAGGCTACTTACACTGAAGGCTACTAAGTATATATGTATCGAGAATTATAAGTACACCCCAAAAAATGATTGCTGAAAATACAGAAATGTAAAATGTAAACATGCGACGGATTTATGTATAGATCTTTCAATAAATGTGCACCGTTTTGTGGTTAGAATTCTCGCTTATCTTATTTTGCTAATGTGTTTGGAAGACCTCCGGAAAAATTGGCTGGGCGCATTCGAGATAAATCGTGGGTAAAATTACAAAGGTCCATATTTTTTGTTCCAGTATAACAAATTTCACATTTAAATTTCGGATCCCCTTCAGTAATGCTAAGTGTTCTTTATCAGAAGGCTTTTACTGCAGAGATCATATTCTAGATATGTACAAGAATTTGGCGAGAAAAGTGCAATCAAGGGTAAACATTTCTCCTTCGAGATGAGAGCAACAAATTATTTATATGGACGATATCGTGTATCGATCACTTATGTTTTTGTGTACAGCTTAGTGGTGGGCAAATTCCCGGGAAGATAATTTTGGGCACGTTCCTGGGGTAGATTCCCAAAAATGAGAATTTTCCGGGAATTTGTGTACAATCACAAAGAAAATTGCATTCTGTTACTGTATTATAATTTCAAAGATAAATTCGTTTTATTTTATCACATTATATTATTACTGTTGTCTCCAGAGGATTCTTGAAATGTATATTCTAAACGGTATTATGTTATTTTATTATATTTAGAGAGTATGCGTAAGTGTTTATTTACTTACAAATATTCTATGCAAGTAAATATGTGGAGAAAATGGTATAGTAAAGGCACATACGTTTACACCGCTAAACAGTTTAAATTTATATGTAAGTTAATTTCCTAAACTTCACCCTACTACTGATATTAAAAACATATTAAAAATTTAAATAATAAACAAATTAGGTTCGGTAACTGCCAGAAGGCTTTCAACATTTGCGCATACATATTTATATTCACAATACTTGCAAAACACTGTCTTATCTTTATAATTTTGGGCAAGGGTTTTCTATAGCCATTTCATTCATTCTTCGATTCAGTGATTTTATCATTTAATTCCGGTTTTGAGAGCTTACCTGTTCCGCTTACTTGATTGCCTGTAAGAAGTGATGTGGTTCAAGGTTCAAAATGCTTTTTTATTTGAACGGGGAATTGTGAATAGGGTATGACGTCATCTTGTGTGACAGTCTTCAATACTACACGTGGATTCTTGAGTGCTGCTTCGTTGCTGTTGTGTTCGTACAATGTCTAATGGCGTAGAGGTTCTCGTGATGAAAAAGGAAGAGGAAATCTAAATTTTTCTAAGGTAACAACATTAATTTGCTGAAATGATGCTGATGCTTATAGATTTTGCTTTAATGTTAGTGTACTAAACCTTAAAAGGATTTGTGGTATCTGTGAAAAGGAAGACAAGCTATTGAACACAGTTCGACATAATCGGTTAAGAGCAGTTGTACTATTCAGCCGGTTCGGGCGAACCGGTTGTTAAAATATTTCGAGTTCGAGGAACTGTTTGTTATGCCGAGATAAACCTACATAACACATATACACACACTCACATATTACCAAGCCAAGAGTGAAAGAAAGTAGCCAAACAAAGTATGTGTTTAAACCAGGCAGAAACTATTTTCAGAATTTGAAAATTGAACCATGCAGATCATTTGTTCACGATTGTTCTCATAAAATGTTCGTTTGTTCAAGATTTATAAACAATTTATATCAAAAACAAAATGGGCGGTCGTAACTTCACTTAGCAGAACCTATTTTCGGCAATCGAAAGTAAACCATACAGATAAGATTTCTATATCTTCTGTATTTCTGTTAGCATAGCAAGTGTGTGCGTTGAAAAATTTCAACTGGAAGGGAGAGTTTGTGGAATACAAATTTATTACAGCCAAAAAGAATGGACCTACTTGAAGAACATTTTTTTGCTCTGTACATACGAGAAGATTAATGGAAGGCGAGGGAAACGGTAAATTTTATGTCCTTATTCTTAGTAATTCTTACACCTACAAGGTTAAGTACAATCTCTCAGATAAAGGTATAGACGTTTATTACTTAATCTCAAATGCTCAGATATTAAGAATGAGAACTGGAATCACTGAAGAAGTGAGGATTATTTATATTTTTAAAAAAACATATATACCAATATCAACAATTGTGGATCCATTGCTGAGTGAAGGTCTTTAAATTATTTATTGACAACCATCTATCTTAGATTATTTGTTTCAAAGATATTGGAAGTGCTACATAATTTCTACATACCACTAGTATACTGTGTAGGTCGCTACATGCCAGTAGAGAAATATATCTACCCGTCTACTATATATATATATATATATATATATATACAGAGAGAGAGAGAGAGACTTGTTGAAAAATTAGATAGCACCACTGAGTTAAGAATATATTTTGTATGTTATAAAAATCAGTGTTCTTCTTACTTCAAGCAGTTACCTGTGCGAATTGGCAGCTTTATTATTGTTGAAAGCAGGGTTGGGTAATTACGAGTAACAAAGGATTTTACGTGACGCGTAGAAACACGTAGTTTACGTAAAATACGTAAAGTACTTTAAAAGTTAGAAACAGGTCTACAAATTAAAAGAAAACCTACACGCTGAACTTTAAAAAAATCCTTCCTAAAATTGTATGGAATCTAGCTGGATTTTGCAAAACTTAGTCTGTAAGCATAAACTGGGAATTTTGTACTGGCTTTGTAAAGTAGCATTGTATAATACGGTTTGCGCGCGTGACTGTTGAAAACACATTTCATCATGTTTCATGTTTTAAATCCTGTGTAATCGAGAAAAATTTTATGCCAGAGAAGCTGTGGGGGAGACTATTCTGCAACAACAATAGTAAGCCTTCGTGGTCTCCACGTGTGACGAGGACGATTTTCTGCATTGACACCCACCCGTTTTACTTCATACTTGCCGACTTGCTGCCGCCGTCTCGTTGGCGCTCCCTGACTGTTGGCGCAAGCCAGCTTGAATTTTCAATGCTTCATCTGCTCTACAGTCTGGAACGACGATATAACAATAAAGGAATAGTATTTCTTCCACAATCTCTGTTATTAACATAAATTGTGGAAGTTTAGACGTTGCTTTAGTTGGTGTAGTGATGCTGAAGAAATCTGAGTTACGCTTCTGGCTGAGTGCTGAATTGTGACTTGAGAACTTCCTGTGTCTGTAGGTGACTGTGCGGGACAATTTTAACATCACTATGAATCTACGTAGTAGAACCCTTCATAACGTGTACGAAGAACTCGGATTTATCCCATTAAAATTGAACACAACAATTGTGTTAAGTGTTGTGAATGTGGAGAAAAGGGAAAATACTGCAAGAGAAGGTTTGTGCCAGACTTCCAGCTCGAGTACAGCTCCTTCAAAACCACTGTCGCAGGAGACTTCACTTCAGATAGAGACTTCCAGTTTCCCCGCAGGTCATTCGGACTCAGAAATAACAATAGACGTAGATGATCCTTTACCACCAGTTTGAAGCCATCCCCCTCCCAGTTCCAGCTCAGTCGTTTCCGAGACCGGGGAGTTATCGACGTCATCAATAGTCAATCAACCATCCTCTTCTCATCAAGAATGTCCGATTACTATCAGGTGAAAATCTTCCACGGGTAAAGGACAGATAACAGATTCTTGTGATCGAATGAATCCTACCACGAAGCACGATATAGATCTTGCGCTTGCCACTACTTTATATGGCTGCAACATCCCATTCAGTGTGATAGACTCAGTGCACTTCAAAAATTTTTGTAAAATAATGCAGCCTGCCTATAAACCACCAACCAGAAAACACTTTCCGATAATTTACTCGATGAAGAGTACATTGCAGTTACTAAAACAACTACCAAAGACACAGACTGTGTCTTGCTTAGAGATGGTTGGAAAAACGAATCTACTAACACAGAAAAAGTCGTAACACTTATTCACAATGCATGTGAAAGTAGTGGCAAAGTTGAAAGCATTTTCCTCGAAGCTTTCGATGTTTGGTTTACCAGAAACAGACGAGAATCTTTGTGACGTCAGTGAATCAAGAAAACAAGCAAAAAAAAAAAAACGATACAATGTGAATGTTTATTGCACCGTTTCAGACAATGCAAGTAACATGGGTAAACTTTATGGAATTTGGCATTCTCCCTGTAATGCACATACTGGAAACGTTCTAGCCAAAGACCTGCTTTCGAGAAAAAGATTATATCGCGAGCTAACATGGTGTTGAAGACTTTCAAGCACCCTGACCGGAATTATAAACTTATAGAAAATAGTAGCTGTAAAGTATGCCTCGCTGTAGATACTCGCTGGTGCCCTCAGAGAAATCCATGGTAGTCCCCTTCTAATAATTTAACTGCAATGAGAAAAGTTGCTGCCAATAACGAAACTGATAAAATACCTACTAGAGGTAAATCTCTTTTCTATGGCAGTGCCTTTCTTCAAGAAGTTTCCGATACAATTCCAGTACTTAATCCAGTGATTGAACTAATAAATGCATTCCAAATGCAAGAGCAAAGTGTTGCAAACGCTGTTGAATTGTGGATGAACTTCCGTCTCCCTGATTCCCAAGTGAATCTCTTCACACATGTAGAAAAAAAAAAAGAAATCAATCCTTGAACATATACAGTCTAGCAGCTAATATTCTCCATCCCCTGTACCAAGATCTGAAATTGAACGAAAAGTATCACGAACAAGTAGAGGAGTTTCTGTTGGAAAACCTCGGCCCTTCAGGAATAACTAGCTACTAGCAATATCGGGGAAAATTTGAAGAACTTATGAAGGGAATTACAAAACCACGCAGATTCCGGTATTTCGCTAGTCGGCAACATAAGGAGTTGTCGGACTTTGCTATTGTTACTAAAAATCCCAGCATGTTCAGCGCAAATTTAAATACTTTTCCTCAAATTTGTCCTTTGTCCGTAACGTAACAAGGAACCGGCTTAGCTTCGAACGTTCGAAGAAACTGCTTTAAAAATACTACACCTACAAATTAGAAGAGCAATCAGGTGATGAATATTAGTGCGATTAACAGTATTGTGTTCGAATTGTACTAAACTATAATGGAAATGGCATGTAACATTTTTTTAGAATTAAAATAATGGATAAGTTTTAAATGAATTGATGTACTCAGTGTTATTGGAAAGAAGTGAAATAATATATTCAGTATTCGAAGTAGGCAGAAAGACAATTTGTTTCTTTCCAAAAACAACGAAGAAACAACTAGTTTAATATCGTGTTGAGAATTTTTTTTTTTTTTTTTTTTTTTTGTCTGTTTATTATGAGCATGAAAAAGATCTATATTAAATATTCAAATCACAGACAAGTGTTAAGTGAAGTAATATATTTAGTGTTGTTGTTGGACTTGGAAGAAAAGAACAAAATAAATGAGTTAATTCCGAATAATGTAGTATAATGTTCTGTTGGGTGCTTTTATATTTTTTTCAGTTGTGTGTGTTTAAGATGAGAATCTAATAATTTTTTTCGTTGAAAATCCAATATGTCCAGTGCTAAGGGAAGTGGTATATATAGTATCGTTGGGACATGGGAGAAAAACAAATTAATTTATTCTAAAATTTCAGTATTTCAATATTTTGTTCAGTACTTTTCCTATGAGTTTTGTGTGTGTCTTAGTATGTAATATGAAAGTGAAATGAGCATAACAGTCAATCTCTTTTTCTTTTCTAATACGTTTCAAAATATACTGAAAAGATTTGAGTTTTATATTAAAAGCTGCAAAGGTATAACAATAAATTGTTATAATCAAAAGGTTACTTGATACTTTCAAACATGTCCGAACCAACACTTATATTTTTAATGTGTGAGCTTATATGTTGAATGGTTGTGCTTTTGTGTGCGCTAATAGCTGGAAACTAGTGAGTCGGCGAGGGGCTATCCAAAATTGTCTTTTACTACTATTATTTGGCATGAAACCATTTCTTTTAAATATGATGTTTAGAAGATAATAATGCATTAATGCTTAAATAATAAAACTAAGCTTGCAATATAACCGACTATTCAAAATGATCTTAGTTTTAATGAAATATACTTTTCTACGTCTGCGTAAAAAACTGGTGTTGTACATGACATATATTACTAGTAAATTACGCGTAATTTACGTAAAATACGTAACAAGTAAATTACCTTGCCAACCCTGGTTGGAAGTCCGTCAGATTCTTTTATTTTGTTATATGTTCGTGTCAGGAGTTACGAGTTATGAGAATATTATTCATAAATGTTCATTTCGCTCTTTGTTAAGCAGAACAGTTTCATATTGGCTCAACTTTTGCAGAAATGTTTGTTTCGAGGCCCTAGTTCTGAATTGAAGTACGAGGTATTTCGTTTTAATTATTTTTTCCTTAGCTGTAAAAATCTATTTTGTTTTGTTTGCTGTTCTTTCATTTTAAGTGTATAGTTTTCTGAAATTTCTACTGGACGGTAATTGTCTTTCTTTACATTGTAAAGGGGTCAGAAATAGTAATAGGCAGTGGGCATATTCCCGGTGGGAAGGAATTTATAAAATAGGAATATTCCCGGGTTTTTTCCCTGGCATATAAATTCCCGGGAAGGAATTTATTTCCATTTCTTTAGTTTATCTTCCAAATTATAAGAACAATACGAATAACTACTTTATTTCAATATATTATGATTTAATTCTAAGTTTTAAAGAATTTGGAGGTTAAAAAATTTAAAATTCTTTGACTGTACTTTATATAACTAATAATATAATTTTTTTTGTTCCATTTTCATTTGCACTAAAAAGTAAGGTAATTGTTTAGAACTGGAAGGCCAAAACTAGCAGAAAGTAGGATGATTTATGGAAGAAATGAGTTGATGGTGATGTTCAAATAGTCAAGAAAGTATCTAACATATTTTTTTTTTTTTTTTTTTTTTTTTTTTAAGTTCAGTAGGGGATTTATACAAAACGGAAAGGTAAGTGGAAGTGATTTATGTGAGAAAAGAAAGTGAATTATTGGTAACGAAGATAGAAAACAACGTGCCATGCGGGGCTCTAACCCACCTTCATTCGTTAACGCTCGCTTTGCAACGCTGCCTGAATTTATTCTTGGTAACGTATGAAACCATTAAACAAACGAACAGGAATAAAATATCGCACAAAAGTAGGTGCAAAAGCTGGCGCCCAATGCTAAAGAGCAGCCAAAATTAGCAAAGTACTAATTTACAAATGTCAGGAGGAACCATTTTGTAAAGTAATTTAGAATTATGTAGAAATGGAGGCGAAGTACTATTAATAAACCCTGAACCACCATTAGTAACAGACGTCGGTCTGTCTCCTTTCTCTGACTCGAATTTCTGAAGAAGTACTCGGACTTCTCTTACATGTGAATTAACGTATGGAGTTTCGAGAAATAGGTAGAATGAAAGGTCGTGTATGGCAATTTTATGTGCTAAAATATAAAGATAAGTAAGTATCTTGCAAATTTTTTGAACATAAATATGTATGCGCAAATGTTGATAAATTGGCGACACATGTATCTTCTAGCATTTACTCAATCTAAGTAGACTCTTGCCTAAGTTTTCACGTAACATTGCCACGTTCCTTCCTAAATGTTATTCAAAATTTCATGCGTTAATTCACATGTAAGAGAAGTCCGAACACTTCTTCAAAAATTCGAGTCAGAGACAGGAGACACATCGGCGCTATGGTTCGGGGTCTATTAATAGTACTTTACCTCTGTTACTACATAATTTTTACATTACTTAGCAAACTAGTTCCTTTTCATCATTTGTAAGTTAGTACTTTGCTACTATCTAGTGCAAATGGAAATAAAAACAAATCATATTATTAGTCATATAAAGTACAGCAAACGAATTTTAAATTTTGTAACCTCCAAATTATTTAAAACCTAGAAGTAAATCATAATAAATGAAAATAAAGAATTTGGTCATATGGTTTTTATAATTCGGTAAGTAAAGTAAAGAAACTGCCTCCCCGGAAATTTATATCAACAAGAAAAACCGGAAATATTCCCATTTTTAATTTTCCTTCTCACTGGAAATATTCCCATTGCCCATCACTAGTACAGCTAGTCTATGTGTACCGTGAAACCTCCAATGTGTACGTTATTATTTTACGTTCGAGATCTACTATTTCTCGTGAAGTATTGCTTTCTACCTATAAAGTTTCGGAACCCATGTAACTGTATTATCAATCTGAACCCAACTACTCTATAGAAAATTTAACATTACCTTTCTAGTCCAAATGAATTTAAATCTTTCGTTGTTATTTGCTTGTAGTCATTAGAGTACGATGTGCAGGCCTCTTCAACCACTATTTTTCTTAGCGTTTCAAAATTACTTTTAACTGTAGGACCATCTTCTACTACAAATTCTGATTTCACCGTATCAATGTATAATTTCACATCCGAAGAATACATAAATACATCCTTCTCCTTTCTTTGCTCTCCTTTCGTTGTAGATAATATAAATTCTTCATTATCAGTCATCGGTTCGTATATCCACTCTTTCTCATCGAGTGGATCTTTCTCGGGAAAGTCATTCTCGATTTCTTCTTTGCACATTATTTCTAACTTAACAGACGCTTCATCAGCCATTATGTCGTATAATTTAATACAAATTTGAAATCTGTTTGATTACGGAAATTTTATTTTCCCACTTGATTTTATTTTCCCAATATTAATGAAATAACTTACAAGCCACTTCCTACTTGTCTTGTTGTGTCCTAGACCATTATCGGTAAAAATAGGTTGGTGCACCGGCTCACCTGTCATTAGTGCTACGAATGCAGAAATTGTCAGATGTATATCTCAAACAGAGGATTTATGATTCAAAAGCAAAATAGAATAAAATGCAGGACACAAGTCGGCGAAAAAGTCAAAATCAGGAAAAGGCAAATCAAAGTCGGGAAAGGAGTTCAGACAGGGGAAGAGGGCGAAAAGCCAAGGTGAACAGGGCAAAAAAAAGAGGAAAGTGGGAAGTGTAAAATGAAAATAGAAAAGTGAAAGAGTGTAAAGTAGAAGGGAATGTATGTACGTGCAAATGGAACAGAAAGTTTAAGTGTAGTGTAGGTGTATCACTGGGCCCACTTAACCTCCTTTCATACGGAGCATCATAATCCACGAGGCACTCACTTGCATACCTTCATACTTGCAATCACATATACACAGTAGCGTAACCAGGAATTTATTTCGGGGGGATAACCAGGAATTTTATTTTAAAATTCCTAAAATTGCCCCTAAAATCAGGCTAAATTTTTAAGAAGTCGAAATTTTGGGGGGTCTGGACCCCCAGGTCTCCCCCCTTGCGTACCTCCCTCCATATACAATCAGATTTTAATAAAATACAGAATAATTTCTCTTTGAAACAACAAATTTCAACGCCTTCATTATTTGCTTCTACGATCCTGAATCAGTGTTGCCAATTTTTTAAAACGTTTTCCCTTCACAAGTGTCAAAACTTCGGGTTTGAGACAAAAATGTTTCTTCACACGCAATGGCTAGTGATGGGCAGTAGGAATATTCCCGGTGGGAAGAAATTTAAAAAATTGTAATATTCCCGGGTTTTTTCCCTGGCCTATAAATTACCTGGAAGGAATTTATTTACATTTCTTTACTTTTATCTTCGAAATCATATTTTACTTACGTTTACTTTTATCTTTCAATAAGAACCATATGACTAATTACTTTATTTTAATATATTATGATTTAATTCTAGGTTTTAGAGAATTTGCAGGTTAAAAAATTTAAAATTTCTTGACTCTACTTTATATAACTAATAATATTTTTTTGTTCCATTTTCATTTGCACTAAAACGTAAGGTAATTGTTTAGTAATTGAGAGCCAAAACTAGCAAAAAGTAGGATGATTTACGGAAGAAATTAGTTGATAGTGATGTTCAAGTAGTCAAGAAAGTATCGAACACATTTTTTAGGGCAGTAGGGGATTTATACAAAACGGAAAGGTAAGTGGAAGTGATTTATGTGAGAAAAGAAAGTGAATTATTGGTAACGAAGATAGAAAACAGCGTGCCATGCGGGGCTCTAACACGCCTTCATTCGCTAACGCTCGCTCTGCAACGCTGTCTGAATTTAATGTTGGTAACGTAATTTAACGTATGAAACTATAAAACAAACGCATCGGAATAGAATATCGCAAAAAAGTAGGTGCAAAACCTGGCCCCCAATGCTAAAGAACAGCCAAAATTAGCAAAGTATTAATTTATAAATGATGAAAAGGAACCATTTTGTAAAGTAATTTAGAGTTATGTAGAAATAGAGATGAAGTGCTATTAATAAACCGTGAACAACAATTAGTAATAGACGTCAGTCTGTCTCCTGTCTCTGACTCGAATTTCTGAAGAGGTAGGGGAAGTTGCTCTACCAAGGGACAGTATGTACCAAGGGACAACGCTCTTACAGCGGTCCTGAATTCATGAAATGTTTTTTTCATTTTATTATTGAAGTCGTCATTGGAAGTGTGATTTGGCTACACTGAATGAATTGCACATGGCGGCGAGACCTCTACGAAAGAAGGCGTAATCGATTTTTGGTATCAAAAACTAATTTTTTGTTGTGTTGTTTCGAATGTTCTGTCATATTGAACAGAAGTTGAAGCGGAGGAGAAAGGCTACAACGTAATTAGGACATCCATTTACTAACTGAACACCCAGGTAATTTAAAATTAACTTGTTTAATTTTTCTAAAATTTACCTCTGTTTACAAATGGAACGGTTGTTGTACCAAGGGACATGATAGCTTGATGTACCCGGGGACAGTGTTTTCCTTGTCCCTTGGTACATCACTTTAAAATAAGATTCATTTTCCAAAATACTGTTTTCTGCATAGCGCATAGATTGGAAGCAAACAAAAGATACGAGTATTATAGACGTATATAAAAAAAAACTATGAAAATATTTTAATACAACACTGACATCTCGAAGAAAGAAAAATTATTTGCACAAAAACCCATGTTAGAAAATTCCTATATTAAGGTGGTAAGTTTCGCGCGGAACACAAATTTCACGGATATTGCTATGCAGAAATTAAGTTTTGAGGAAATTATGTTAAAATGTTAGACTAGTAGTCACAGTAATTCTTTAATTACATGAGTTTGCTTTGCTTTGTTTCAGCACAAAAGGATACCTAGAAGTAAAGGTGGTGTCAAGAGATCAATTCCAACAAAAGAATGTATGGAAGCAGCTGTTCAAGAAGTGTTATCTCAAGGAGCATCTGTACGGCATGCTGCACTTAAACATAAAGTATCGAAGTCTGCTGTTGCTCGTTATGTACGTAAATTTAAAAATTCTAACACAGAAATTCATTACAATCCCAATTACGACGTCCATAAAGTGTTTTCCGAAGAAGAGGAAACTCAGCTAGTGAATTATCTCATAGAAGCAGCTCGACTGAAACATGGTTTGACAAAAGTAGGAATGAGACAGTTAGCGTACGAGTTTGCTAGAAGAAACAATAAGACTGTTCCCATGTGGGAAACAAATAAAATGGCTGGAGAGGGTTGGCTGCGCACCTTTAGAAGACGCCATACTAATGTGTCGTTGAGAAAGCTTGAAGGAACAAGTCTGTCACGCACTTTGGGATTTAACAGAACTGCGGTTGCGGAGTTTTTTGGAAATTACACAGGAGCTCTTAAAAAATATAAGTTTGACCCACAAGAAATCTGGAATGCGGATGAGACAGGTTTATCTACTGTGCACAATCCACCAAAAGTATTTGCTCCAAAGGGTGTGAAACAGGTTGGCTCTATCACCTCAGCAGAAAGGGGTAGCAACATTACTATGATTGCTTCAGTTAACGGTGTCGGCAATAGCATTCCTCCCTTCTTTGTGTTCCCTAGGGTACATTTTAAAGATACGATGCTAAGAGGGGCTCCTGTTGGTTCATCTGGTGCGGCAACTCACAATGGTTGGTCAAACGAGGAAGTGTTTCTTCAATGGTTTGAACATTTCCTTACATATGCGAGACCTTCTCGCAATCGACCACATCTCTTAATACTAGACAATCACGATAGTCATATTTCATTACGTCTCATCGACAGAGCCAAAGAAGCAGGTGTAATAATTTTAACACTACCACCCCATACATCGCATAAGCTACAGCCATTTGATGCGACTGTTTTTGGTCCTCTCAAGACTTTTTATTACAAAGGAGTAGCTGACTGGATGAATTGTTCCTCTAATGCAGGGAAACGTGTAACTATTTATGATGTAGCGGGTCTAGCGGGTACGGCGTACGAATTGGCATTTACTCCAAAGAATATACTAAGTGGTTTTAAAGTAACGGGAATTTTGCCCTTGAACTCAAATATTTTTCAAGATAATGAATTTGTGTCAGTTGAAATTCCAGGGGCTGCCAGCTCTAACAGTAATGAGAGAAAGTCTTTGGAAAATCAATCTGAAACACAAGAATCTTCATCTGAAATTATTCGCAATGAATCCGATGAGCATCCAGAAATGTCACACTCAGAAGGTCTACCACAAAGAAGCATTGATATTGGAAACCCTTCCACATCTACATCTATTGGCGTAAGAGTGACACCTGAATTGATAAGACCACATCCTAGTATTGAAGATTGTAGACCGAGCCATCGAATGGTCAATAGAAAAGCCCGCTCGAGAATTATCACAGACACACCAGAGAAGGAAAAGATAATGGAAGCGAAGTCTCGTAAACCGAAACGCATCAAACAAGTGCCCAAACGTGTTAAACAAAATAAGAAAGGAAAACGAAGCCTGGTTTTTGATTCTAGCACCGATGATGATATAAGTTTTGAGTTGGAAGATAGTTCGAATGATGAAATTTGTTCACTTGAAGAAATCATGGCAGATGATTTGGAATATCAGTTTTCGACAGTTAATGGACATATTTCTCTTGCTACTGGCGATTTTGTGTTAGTGAAAATTGTAGGAAAAAAATGTAAGAACTATTTTGTGGCAAGAATTGAACGAAATATGGGAGATGAATATGACGTTAAATATTTGAAGAAGATGACGAAAACGGACACTTTTATAATTGAAGAAAACTGTGATTTATTTTCCATTGCATTGGAAGATATCATATTGAAGCTTCCGGAGCCAATGCACATTGGTGAAACAAAACGATGCTCAAACCACCTAAAATTTCCTGTAAATTTTGCTAATTATCAACTTGGTTAATTTGTCAGTGTTCGATTTTTACTTCATATAGAAACTGGGTGGTAAAGCACGTCGCAGCTAACTCATAAATAGACTCATGTGGACTATGACGTGCCTTACCATTCTATTTAATATATTTTGATATGGAGAATGCATTTTGTGCAAATTACTAAACTTTATTGAAATCTGACTTAAACTACTTTTCCTGTTGCTTAATAATTTGATAATAAGAAAGATGATATTTTAAAAATAGACTAAGTTAGAGTATTATCCACAATTTTCCTAAAGTTGAAGGTATTCCATTGAAAACTATATATGGATATTGTATTTTAGAATAATATTGCAAATACATGTGTTTAATGCAACGATTACTTGCGTAGTTCCACTATAAGCTGTGTAATCTTTTAGTACATTTTGTAATAAATTGGTTAGTGGTTCAAGAGTACTGTTTATTATTAGATTTCATATTGTCCCTAGGTACAACAAGCTCTTACCTTAACCTTAATAAATGATTTTTATGACGTAAACATTAAAACAGAATCAATAATATACAAAATAATTTACTCGAAAACGAGTGCTGCTACAATAGTTATATGGGCGTATATAGGGGTCCATTAGCTTTCATAAGATATAGGTATATTGGTGCACTCCTTGAAAAATTTGGGAGGGGTACCTTGGTCCACCCCTTAAATTTTGGAAATTGCCCATTTTAATAATTATGTTATCATAGTATAGGACCCTAGTATAGATAACTATAAATCTGGGTGGTCCACCTCGTTCCCTTTTAGGGTTACAAAATTGCCAAAATATAAACGTAAACAACACGTTGTACCACTTGTTTGGTTTTTGACCTAATTTATCCCCTTGAATGAGGCTTAATTACCTTATATGGTTATATGCTCATGTATAGGGGTCCATACCTATCATGAGACATAAGTACTTTGATACACCACTTTAAATTATTAGGAGGGGTACCTTGGCCCACCCCCTAAATTCTAGAAATTCCTCAATTTCAACATTTGGTATCATAGTATAGGACCCTAATATGTATCATGATAAATTTCGACTGTCCACCTCTTACCCTTGTAGGGATACAAAATTGCCAAATTTTAATACAACTACGTGTTTGGTTTTTGACCTAATTTATCCCGTTTGATGAGGTCCTATTACCTTATATGGTTATATGTAGTGATGGGCAGTGGGAATATTCCCAATGGGAAGGAATTTAAAAATGGGAATATTCCCAGGTTTTTTCCTTGGCCTATAAATTCCCGGGAAGGAATTTATTTCCATTTCTTTACTTTATCTTCCAAATTATAAGAACCATATGACTAATTACTTTATTTTAATATATTATGATTTACTTCTAGGTTTTATAGAATTGGGAGGTTAAAAAAATTACATTATTTTACGGTATTTTATATAACTAATAATACGATTTTTTTAAAGTTCCATTTCCATTTGCATTAAAAAGTAAGGTAATTGTTTAGTATTGGGGAGCCAAAACTAGCAAAAAGTAGGATGATTTACGGAAGAAATTATTTGATAGTGATGTTCGAGAAGTCAAGAAAGTATCGAACATTTTTTTAGGGCAGTAGGGGATTTATACAAAACGGAAAGGTAAGTGGAAGTGATTTATGTGAGAAAAGAAAGTGAATTGTTGGTAACGAAGATAGAAACAACGTCCATGCGGGGCTCTAACCTGCCTTCATTCACTAACGCTCGCTCTGAAATGCTGTCTGAATTTAATGTTGGTAACGTAATTTAACGTATGAAACCATAAAACAACCGCATCGGAATAGAATATCGCAAAAAAGTGGGTGCAAAAGCTGGCCTCCAATGCTAAAGAACAGCCAAAATTAGCAAAGTACTATTTTACAAATGATGAAAAGGAACCATTTTGTAAAGTAATTCAGAATTATGTAGAAGTAGAGATCAAGTGATATTAATAAACCCTGAACCACCATTAGTAATAGACGTTGGTCTGTCTCCTCTCTCTGACTCCAATTTCTGAAGAGGTACTCTTTCTTCTTTTACATGTTAAATAACGTTTAGAATTTCGAGAAATAGGTAGAACGAAAGGTCCTATACGGCAATGTTACGTGCTAAAATTTAAAGATAAGTAAGTATCTTGCAAATTGTGAACATAAATATGTATGCGCAAATATTGATAAATTGGTGTAACATGTATCTTCTAGCATTTACCCAATCTAATTGGTTAATAACATTTATACATTTAATGTGTTTATATCAGTAATAGAGTCAAATTGAGCAAATCCACTTACATATAAATTTAAACTGTTACTATATAATTTACGATATAATTTTTTTACACATATTTAATTGATAGAACATATTGTAAATAAATATATATTTATGCGTACTCTCTAAATATAATAAAGTGTTAATAAAGTAACATAGTACCGTTCAGAATATACTTTTTAAAAAATCAACAGTAATATTATGCTGTGATATAAAAATTAATTCACCTTTGAAATCATAATATAGTAATAGAATGCAATTTTCTTTCCGATTGTACATAAATTCCCGGATAAATTCCCATTTTGGGGATCTTCCCGGAAATATTCCCAGGGAATATTCCCGAAAAATATCTTCCCGGGAATTCACCCATCACTAGTTATATGGTCATGTATAGGGGTCCATTACCTATCATAAGACATAGGTACATTTGTGCACCCATTTGAATTTTTGGGAGGGATACCTTGGCGCACCCCTTCAATTTTGGAAATTCTCCAATTTAAGCATGTGGTATCATAGTACAGGACCTCAATGTGTATCATGATAAATTTGGATGAGCCAACTCGTTCCCTTTCATGGGTACAAATTGCCAAATTTTAGTATCATGAGTAAAGAACTACAAAAAAATAAACAAATTTCGGAGGTTATTCACCCACCCCTTTGATTAGGTCTTATTACCTTATATGATTATATGGGCATGTATAGGGATCTATTCTATTTTTTAAGATATTGATACATTGGTGCATCCGTTGAAAAATTTGAAGGAGTACACTGGCCCGCCACCTTAAATTTTGGAGATTGCCAAATGTAAACATTTAATATAGTACTATAGGACCGTAATATGTATTAGTATAAATTTAGGTGGTCCATTTTGTTCCCCTTTATAAATTTAAAGATTCAAATTTCGGAGGTTATTGACCCCTTTAATGTGGTTTTATTACCTTATATGAATATATGAATGTGTTCAGAGGTCTATTTTCTTTTATAAGGCATGAAAACATCGATGCTTTCATTTTAAAATTTTGGCAGAGATACATTGGCTCGTCCTTAAAGTTAGAAAATTGCCCAATTTGGTATAATAATATAGGTTCTTATAAATTTCGTTTTTTTCATGGGTAAAAAATTGTCAAAAATATAAATGAGCCCTTTGATAAGGATGAATGAGTACAGAGGTTTGTTACCTTTATATTTTTATTTTCCATTTTAAATTTTGTTGGGGTACATAGAATCATTTCTTAAATTTGGGAATTATCAAATAACAAGTTGGTGTCCCCTTATGGACAAATATTCAAATTTTAAAGGTTATTGACCTATTTTATCTTTCTTGATACGACTTTATTATTGAATGAGTACATGATTTATTACTTTTTTCATAAGACACAGGAGCATTTGTGTACAAATCATAAATTTTGGGAGGGGTACATTTCTTATTAAATCAATAATTGGTAATTGTTCTTAAAATTGGATGGTATTTCATTCTTTGGGTAAATCATTGTCAAATATTAGTATGGTCACGTGGTCAGTTATTGACCTATGATGGGATTAGGAGTCCAGGACACTGGTACACTGAAACTCTGTAGGATAATTTGAGAATTGTTAAAATAAAATTACGACATTAGTTTTGATTATTCCCGCCAAATATAAACGTAAGCAATATGATGTACCACGTGATTGACCTTGATGAGGTAGTGTACAGGGATTCATTTCCTTTCTTGTGGTATTTCTTAAGTTTGAGTACACACTTCTAGAAAACAGTTGGTTCTACTGAGGTAAACAGCTGACGGGCATTATTGACCTTATTGAACATATAATGATATGGTTAATTTTCAGACAGGTATATCGAGAGAAGTATTCTTTAAATTTGGGAATTGTGATAAACAGAATTTTAACATAAGGCGCGAAATTTGAAACAATACTTTGAACTTTAATCACAGCTCATAGTCTAAGATCATTGGTGTTGGTGACCTTGAGCTTTAGAAATCTGATGGCTAACGTTATTGCACCTTATAACTCATAGTCTAAACACAATACATGCTACAACACTGAAATTTAGTCACAAGATGATGTAATCTGACACTGGAAAAGTTATTGTTGATGCAACTTGATTGGTTGATCACTATGTTACGTGCAATCTGATTGGCTGATCACTATCTTTCGTGCAATCTGATTGGCTGATGAATTTCAAATCTTTGCTGCATTCAGTTTTAAGTTTTTTTTAATATTTAAAAATCTTGGTTTCGTTCAACATTTTGCACTCATTGATAAATATGATCGAAACCGTTTGTTAATCGAATAGTTAAAAATCGGATAAAGTTTGACGGTTAACCGTGAAACGTGAACTTATTTTAGTTGAAATTTTTGGTTTGAAAATATATAGTTTGAGAATTTTTTGATTTTTTCAATTTTTGTTAATTTTTTTTGAAATTTAGTTTAAAATTTTTTCGTTTGAAAATTTCTTGTTTGAAAATTTTTGTTTGAAAATTCGGTTTGTAATTATGTTTGAATTTTTTATAATTTTGTTTTTTTTTAATTTTGTTTGAAAATTTTTTTCCTTTCAAAATTTTGCTTGAAAATTTTGTTTGAAACTTTTTTGTAAAATTTTTGTTTGAAAAATTTTCACCAATTTTTTCCTTTCAAATTTTTTTTTCAAAATTTTGTTTCAAAATTTTTTATTTGAAATTTTTGTTAGTAAACTTTTTCTTTGGAAAATTTTGGTTTCAAATTTTTTGTGTGCACTCATTGATAAAGAACCGGAACTGTTTAGAACGAAAACCTCTGACAACACTGTTTATCATGATGCAGTATTACATGTTAGAACATGATAGTGCAACGTCATCAGTTTTGCATCATCGTTCGAGCTAGTATTCATGATAACGTCATCCTGGCTAATTGTCTACCGTTTCTAAACACACGTGATGTGGTGAAATTATTTACCAAGATCACTGACATAGCAGAATGTACCCTATAGATTTTTAGCTCCCCAAATAATAACTACAAAGTTTAGATTAAGAATCGTAGTGAAGCTTGAAAATGATAATAATATAATTTTACCAGCAAGATATTTACCCATGGAAGCATCAAAACAAGAAGAACTGTTACGTTTCTTAAATACTGGATCTGTATATTTATGTTACAAAGGATTCTTGGGTCGATGTCATCAATTTGAATTTTGTACACAGCCGGATCAGTGAATTTGGTTTCGTCAGCAATTGTGATGAAATCATGAATTCAAACGTCAGCACATTCCCTTTCAATGACGTCAGACGTAGCTGTATGCTGAAATCTTAAATCACAGAATGCGATCTATGAATTTGGTTGGTCAGCATGACGTCAGCAAATGTGATGAAATCATGAATTCAAACGTCAGCACATTCCTTTCCAATGACGTCAGCAATAACTCTATGAAATCAGCAAATACCATGTTAGCCCATGAAATCATTCGAGCAAGTGCGTTTCAGGAGGAAAGATGTGTACTTCTAACGATAAAGAATTCCTCTTCGCAAGCTATTATACAATAAACAAAACATGTGATTGTTGGTATTAGTGCTACAACATTTGAACCTGTTATTCGATTAGGGAAAGCAGAGCAATTTGGTGTACTACTGACCTTTAAAGAATAGCAAATATTATGTTCACGAATCGACCATATGAGTGATTATTTTCATGATGAGCTAAATGTGACCATAGTCAAATCATTAGGCTCAAATCATGAAGTGGTATTGCGTACAGTCCTCGCAGAGAAGATGGTGCTGTTACATATAAAGCGTACATTGCATGTCTCTCGCAACATCAACGCAAACGGAATAGAACAAATTTATCAATGTATTCCAGTGTGTAAAACATGCAGAGGAAGTGTGCGACAAAACAAGTATATTCCTGGAAAAGTACGATTTTCAGAAATGTGTCTTGCATATTGTACAACATGTATCTAGATGTTGTGATGGTTGTCAACATCGTTCGTGGGCACATACCTGTATTGATAAACAGTTCATTTGTGATAAAATGGACATTGAGTTTCCACCTATTGACATTGCAATAGACTTAAAAGACTTCAGTTGGAATTAAAATTATACGCTTAAGACAAGAAGTTCAAAATACATTGTATCGACAATATCCAGATCCTTTATCTGGTATGAATGTATGTGATTAATCAGTACAGTGTAATAAAATGACCCATTTCATTGAATTGTGTTTCTTTCATTTCAAGTTCAACTCCATATTCTGACGTGTATTATTGCACCATGATAAAAAATGTTGACAGGTTTTTGTTTTAAATAGTTTCGGTTCTTTCCTAATGAGTGCACAAACTTAAAAATTTCAAACCAAAATTTTCAAAACAAAAAAAATTTCAAACAAAAATTTCGAAACAAAAATGTTCAAACAAAAATTTTTAAACAATAAAAATCAAAAACAATTTTAAACCCAAATTTCAAACTAAAATTTTCAGTTTTGAAACGAAAAAATTTTAAACAAAAAAATTCAAACAAAATTTTAAAACAAAAATTTCAATCAAAAATTTTGAACAAAAAATTTTACAAACAAAACTTTCAAACAAAAATTTTCAAACAAAAATTTTGAAACCAACATTTTGAAACAAAAATTTACAAAAAAATTTCAAACGAAAAATTTTCAACCAAAAATTTTTGAAACAAAAATTTCCAACAAAATTTAAAAAAAATTCAAACAAAATTTTTAAAAATACAAACAAAAATTTGAAAAAATTCAGTTTCAAACGAAAAAGATTTCAAACCAAAATTTTCAACAAAAATAAGTTGACGTTTCACGGTTAATTGTCAAACATTATCCGGTTTTAATTTCGATTAACAAATAAACGGTTTTGATAATATTTAACAGTGAGTAAAAAATGTTGAACAAAAGTGTTCAAACGAAGAGTTTTAAATGTTAAACAAAACTTAAAACTGAATGCAGCAAAGATTTGAAAATCATCAGTCAATCAGATTGTACGAAAGATAGTGATCAACCAATCAGATTGCATGAAAGATAGTGATCAGCCAATCAAATTGCATCAACAATAACTTTGCCAGTGTCACATTACATCACCGTGTGATGAAATTCCAAAGTGTTGTAGCATGTATTGACTTTCGTCTATAAGTCATAAGATTCAATAAGGTGCCTGTCAGATTTATGCAAGCTCAAGGTTAATTCAACCATCACCAATGATCATAGACTATGAGCTTAACTAAAGTTTAAAGTATTGTTTCAAATTTCGCGCCTCATAGTAAAATTCTCTTTATCACAATTCCCAAAATTAAAGAAGGGTCGTACGTACCTCTCTCGACATACCTAAGTCTTAGAATTAATCATATAATTACATTCTGTAGTTAGGTCTCAATTAGGTCAATTGTTTATCTTAGCAGAACGAACTGTTGTCTAAAAACGTGTTATTTGATAACTTCCACGAATTTCGAAAAGGAAATGAATCCCTGTACACTACCTCATCAAGGTTAATCACATGGTACATCGTGTTGCTTACGCTTATATTTGGCCCATAGGTGGGAAAAATCAAAACCAATGACGTAATTTCATTTTGATATTTCTCAAATTATCCTACAAAGTTTAAGTGTAGCAATGTTGTGGACTGCTAATCCCATCATACGTCAATAACAGATACGTGACCATACTCATATTTGACAATGATTTACCCAAAGAAATAGATACCACCCAATTCTAAGAGCAATTACCAATTATTAATTTAACAATAAGAAATGTATCCCTCCCAAAATTTAAGATTGGTACATAAATACACCTGTGTCGTATGGAAAAGTAATAAATCCTGTACTCATTCAATTATATAGCCGTATTAAAAATAAAATAGGTCACTTTAAAATTTGAATATTTGGCCATAAGAGGAACACTAACATTTACAATGGGTCCTAGAAAACGTTTACCGAATTTTGTTATTTGATAATTCCCAAATTTAAAAGAGAACATACACATATAAAGGTAATAAACCTCTGTATATACCCATATAACGTGCTAAATCCTTATCAAAGGGAGTCAATAACTTCCCAAATTTGATTTTTGGTAGTTCTTCGCCCATGAAAGGGAACAATGTGGACCATCCAAATTTATAGTGGTACATATTGAAAACCTGTACTATGATACCAAATGCTTATATTAAACAATTTCTAAAACTGAGTGGATAAGCCAACATACTCCTCCCAAATTTTAAAGGGTGCATCAATGTACCCGTGTCTTATAATAGGAAATGAACTTATATACATGACCATATAACCATATAAAGTAATAAGACCGCATCAAACGGGATAAATTGGGCCAAAAACCAAACACCGGATACAACATTTTGCTTATGTTTATATTTTGGGAATTTTTTAACCCATGAAAGGGAACAAGGTGGACCACCCAAATTTATCATGATACATGTTGAGGTCATGCACTATAATACCGAAAGCTTAAATTGGAAAATTTTCAAAATTTAAGGGATTGGCCATTGTACCCCTCCCAAAAATTTAAAGGGGTGCATCAATGTACCTATGGTTTATGATAGGGAATGGATCCCTATACATGATCATATAAACATAGGACCTCATCCAAGGAGATAAATTGGGCCAAAACCAAACGTGGTTGTACTAAAATTTGGCAATTTTGTACCTCTAAAGGGAACGAGGTGGACCACCCAAATTTAAGTGATCTATATTAGGATCCTATACTATGATAACAAAATTACTAAAATGGCCAATTTCCAAAATTTGAGGGGTGGGCCAAGGTAACCCTCCCAAATTTTTAAAGAGGTGCATTAATATATCCATGTCTTGTGAAAGCTAATGGACCCCTGTATACGCCCATGTGACTTTATAAGGTAACAACACCTCCTCAAAGGAAATAAATTAGGTCAAAAACCCTGAAATTTGACTTTCTTTGCAATTTTTTACCCTTCAAAGGGAACATAGACCCCCAATGCTACTAGAGGTACATACTATGGTCCTAGGCTACCATACCCAATTTTTATATTTGGCAATTTCCAAAATTTAAGGGTGGTGGTCCTATGTACCCCTGTCAAAATTTGTGGTGGCCAATGTATCCCTGCCAAAATTTAGAGGGGGTGGTCCTAGGTACCCGTAGGTCATTCACCCCGGGCCAAGGTCATTGATCTTTGACCTATGACGTAATAAAGGTCGGGGTCAAATTCCAAAACGCGATCAGGTGCTGCCAGTACTACTAACGGTGTCTTATTAGTATAAGGATGTGTGCTTAAAGAAGAGGCCAATGCTGGATTGCATTTTAACGCTTGACGAAATTCACATTCCCACATTTCATGTACTTTATATCCCATGGATCGAAATAATTTCATTTTACGCTGTGTTCTCTCGTAGCGATAGTTCATCGTTTCTTCGGAGTTCTCATAAATGGGCTGACCACGGCCTGTAGCGACGCATTGAGACATGCATGGATTCTACAACCTTGAAACTCATACACGTGTTCCTCTTCAGTGTCGGGATGTTTGTAGTAGCCGTCCAGATGAAAACCAGCAACATAAACTTCTTTCCCTTTTGCTGCATGTAGAATTGGCCCTCTTTTTCTTCCATGTAGGCAAGCCACGGCAAAGCAATCCGTGACTGATTGTTTCTGTGACGGTATCATCGTGCAGGAAGAATGCTGATAGTATTAGGTTTTAAAAAATTTCGTCGAAATACTAAATTGCACGCACTCGCCAAAGTGATAGCCTCCAGGAAAGGATTGACGTGGGTTTCTTGTTCAAAAGTGGTCATGAAGGATATGCAAGCCATTCGAAGTACGTTAACGTCCTGGACACAATAGTTCACCAATTCTTCTTGGAAAATAAACGTATCGATCTGGTATTCGTTGTACCATGTCATGAATTTCTCTCGTTCATCCACTTTCATTTCATCTGCACCATAATAATGGATGTCAAGTGATTTTCCCACATACGTTTGATTTCCAGCAGTATTAAAAATGTGTGGAAAATATCCTTTGGTGGCTGGTAAATGAAATGCCTTGGATAATTTACTTAAAGCCATTGGCATGAAATTTAAGCAGTCAATAAACGATAAGTGATTCACTTTCATGCTTAAAATTTTTGCTCCGTTCAAGATCAAAGTAGGTTTAAATTCACGTTCTAACACTAAAGATTTAATAATAAAATGACCATCATATCCCTTAGAGTTTTGTGCCAAATATACAATAAGTTTGATGTTGGGTCGTGGTTGACGTAAATACGCAAGAAAGGCATTGATTGGATCATCTTGAAAAATATGTTCCCGCTGGCCACAAACTTCACACGGATGATGTATATCTTCATCTTGGACACAGTTGTAACATACTTGTTTGGCCACCAGTAAATTGGGCTTATGAATGAACGTGTCTTCATCGAAGAAAGTATCATGTGTGGCTTCGATATCAGACAATCATAGACTTCTTGACATGTAAAACTGATGGAACTCCAGGTTTTAATTGAGTCGTATCAGGCTTCATGTAGCATTGGTGGGTAGACAAAACGTGTTTACGACATACATTACAAAAATAATCTGTACAATGATGTTGTCTGTCCCTGTATGGACAAACGAATAAATGCGTAGACATTTTGAACACTGTTTTTACCACCTTGCATATTGGCTGGCGCATATGATATGGTACAGTCAGATGATTTCTATAGCATGTTTCACCATAAAATTCACGATTGCATTCTGGACACAGCTTCTCCGTATTGGTCTTACTGCCTGGCAGTTTCTGCAAACATTTCTCACACATGGCCGAACAGTTCTTGACGTGGGCAGTACGATGCTCATATTTTTGTGGCATGCAGCACAATAGTATTTAGTAGAAAAAACAGACGATAATGACGTGATGATGTCATAATGAGAATTGATGTATATTAAATTGATTGGAATCTTGTCTTCCTCACCAGGCCCTTCATACAGAATATCTTCTCCGGAAAAGCTGGTGTATACGGTAAGTTTATAATCGGTCAAGTAGAGTTGCAATTGTCGCAGTTCTTCCACAAATCCTCTATGATCTAAATTCACTGAGGATCTAGACAAAAGTTCATGTACGTCAGGGAGAACGACATACTTGCTCTGGTCCTGATATTGTCTGTACAGTTTCTTGTTCGTATCTTTATATTTTTTACGCCAATAGCAATCACAATTGCATACGCTAAACATTTCTTGTCGGTGTTTTTACACTAAAATGCCATTCTTGCGTTTTAGTAACTCGTCGTTTGATAAAAGACCTCGACGCACTAATCCAAATCCACGGGGCACATCGACATGACGAAAATGTACAATGAACGGTTCGTTCATGAAAAAACTATCGTTACTTTGAAGGATGCGATCAAAGGAAGCCCATAAAGTTTCCAGTGTCAGATTACTTGCACGCCGAAAAGATAAATGAAACGGTTTGTTCTTTTCACCGTGAGATAAAATCGATAATCCAATCATCGATAATTCGTCAACATTTTCCAATAAATAATCCAACATCTTTTGAAAGGGGGTCTGAACCTACTGAACAATATCGGTGTCACTGGTCGGAGCATTAATTTGAATTTCAAGCATTCGTATTTCAAGATTAAAACGCCGATAATGTCTATGGATTTTTTGCAAAACAGTAAAGCCAAAAGTAGCCATATGCAAATAGGAAAAAGGTAAAGTAAAACAAAAAAGGAATGGTAAAGAAAACAAATATCTAAAACGAGAGAGAGAAAAAAAGCACGAATTAAAATTGAATTCAGAGATCGCTAACATGTTTAACGGTATCAAAATGACTACACGATCAATCCTGAGAGAATTATTACATCTCAAATAGTTCTACTGTTAAAATTTTTTATTTTCGTCATACTGGAAATCAAACCCGGGACCAACATCAACATTTAAGTGACCTAAGTTTCTGTAGTGATAAAAAATGAATGAAATTGTTTTTCTAACTGTGCTGAGAGAATCATTGTAGTAAGCATTTTTCTCCTCACACTGAACTTTAAAACGTATAACGAACATGAAACGAAAAGAAAATCTCATGCGCTTGCTTTTCTTGAGCTAAGCGGTTAAACAAGGAAGACTCAAATTCGATTCTCGGCGGAAAATCAGATCCCACATTAAACTGAAGGTCCACGTCTCACTGTTAAACTTCTTTTCGAGGAACAAATTCGTGCGTAGTTTTTTGAGAAACTAAAATTTTGTATACGTTAATGGTAACTTTCAGAAACTGAGATTCCTCATAGCTAAGTGGTTAGCGTTACGCACCTCTGGCCCGGTTTCAACACCAAGTATGCGTTCAGATTTAACATTAAGCTGTATTCCTAGCCTCACTGCTGAAGGGACGCTAAACCAAAATCAACAAATTTCTCGTGCTTACTCCTAATGTGTGGGATCCCTTATTTGATCCCCGGTCAAGTAAGTGAGGTTGCTCCCACTTATTCTTCCATTTGCTCTCCCATAGACTAAATATTTGATGCTAAAATAAAACACTGATAACAATGTTATCCTCATGCGTAATACATTTCAAAAGCACTCCACTGATATTAAGAAACGCGGTTAATAAAACTCTTAATAACTTACCTCAAATTCAAGGAACGGAGTAAAGTCACGCTGTCACAAGAGGTACACCTGCTCAATTTCAAGTTCTTCTTGGAAGTAGAATTTGAAAATGAAAAATTTACAATTATTTAGGTCTGAAACGTGTTCAAGTATAAAGTGACATCACTATCAGGCAATCAGAAACCAGGAAATTGTTAAATCAATTCACGGAGAACGAATGAAAACACAGCTTTAATCATGTACCATGAGCCGAAACGTTATGCAAGGAACAATTTGATTGGTTCTGACATTACTTAAGTTTTTCTTCTTACACATCAATCGTTACGACATCTAGTACCGCAATTTTGATCGTGACATCATACCGTTGACTCGTTAGTTTCTTACGACATTCAAATTAACACAACTAAAATGTGATTCATTTTTCTTAAACTTGATTGAAAATGTAACACCCATCGATATCTTACGAAACTGTCTTTGACACAAATGTAAAGTTCAGCTTTAAAAGTCCGTCAGCTGAGAAAAATGCTGATGTAGTATAAGCAGTTTGTGCAATTTCACAATAACAAACTTCTATGCGCAACAACGAGCAGAAATGTGTAATGTAACATAATCTGATCATGTTCTTTCCATACGCAAAAACCGAACAGAAAATTAAAAACTTCTCAAGCGGGCATGGTAACTCAGCGCTTATTTCTGATGTGTGAGGTCTCTGCTTCAATCCCCAAGCAAGTAAGTTTATGATGTTTTGTCATTTCACCATTTCTCATCATCATCCTTTCGATTAGCTTCAAGGAGCGTTAAAATTTCCTAACACTAGCACCAAGAATCAAACTCGGGACCATTGCATTGTGTATAACGTAGTAATCAACAAACTAAAATTCCTCAATTTGACACGGTTGCTCAGCGCTTGTGTCTAATGTGTGAGGTTCCTGCTTCAATCCTCAGTCAAGGAACTTCATGTTTTTCCCCTATTTTGTCCTATCATTTCTCATCACCATAGTTATCGCGGGGACGTGAAATTCAAAATTTCCTAAACTAGCACCACGAATTGAGCTCTGGACGATTGCAACACATGTAAGATATCCATGTTCACCCCTGAAGCGGAACAAAATGGATGACAAAGTACTTATCAAATTTAAGGGAATAATTTTAAATTCGCCTCCATATAACGTAATAAGCCTAGAAAATCAATACTCATCAAAGGGAATGATGACTCCCAAATTTAAAAAAGTAAACCATTGTACTCTATTATATAACGAAAATGTCTCGTGAAAGATAACCGGCATAATCGTGGGACGTAAAACTAAAGATTTCATTTGCATCAGTGTTAATCCAACCCATCAAAGGGATAACAATCTCCAAATTTTACGCCATAAATTGGAACGAAAAATTAAAAAAAACATTCATTAACCTGTACAAATTCATAACGTAATAAATAATCAAGCCCATATTTTTAGGAAATTTAAAGAATCATCATGACCTCTAATCCAAAAATCCCAATTCAATGACGTCATAGCCGGGCCAAGGTACCTCTGATTCATTCGCACCAGCGTGCATGGCCGCTGAATAAGCATAAGCAAAATTTCAATAGGTGACGCAATCCCGGGCCGAAACATCCCTGATTCATTCATTATGGTCCATGGTGGCCCCAAATTGGATAATCAAAAGCTCGATCAGGTGGGGCAAGTGCTACTCAGTGTGTCCTCCTATAAGTAAGAGTAGAGGATATTCCTTTGTTTGAAGCGAATCCAATGGGAAATTGCTGATAATTGCAGAGCTAAAATTTATTTCCTTATGTGGTAGATAGTGTTACGGAATATATGAAGAGAAGTAAGAGTTAGAATGATTTTGGTACTAAGACTATTGATTGAGGAAAAGATCTTAGTTGAGGCCTTTTACAGAGAGGTTTTGAGTTTAAGCTTGTTGATGACTGTATTATTACACTTTGAAGTAAATATACTGAGGATATTTAAACTTGCACTCTTAAGTGGGTTTGATCCACAAGCCTTTTAGTTAACACTTGGACGTGCAAGCTGATTATTTATTTCCTATGCTGCACAACAATATTTTAATACATATAGTTTTATTTGACTCGGTTTACATACATTTAAATCACTGACACATTCATGATAGGTAAAATGTGTTTCTGTCTCGAAATTTTTTTTACGTGTGTTCGTTTCCCGTAAAAATATTTTCTCATGGAATATATTTGAATTGGTTATATAATATATCGTTATTGACAGAGCATTTGGCATAGGTTTAATTGAAGCTAGGAATCAGTGATCCACACATTGACATGTAATGCATATATACAACACATTGATATTTGGTGTAGTTTAGATATATATAAATTAACCATACACGATAATATTAGAATTTGACATAATCGTCTACCACATAATATATATGTGGTAGACGAATATTCTACAAGTCAACTGTTTGAAGATTTAGTTGACTACAGGTTGTATTTTGCTGAAGTAAGTTGTTTAGGATATTATTTTTGGTATAGAGATACATATTAAGTACATGATATTATGTATGATTGTGAAAATGATTGATACTGTATTGTTGGGATAATAGATATATGATTATTTGGTTTCTAGGAAAAATTAATTTATGGAAACTTGTCTGTATCAAGATTTCAGATTGCAAGATAGAACTTTGTTTGATTGTATGTAGCTTACGTATAGATGATAATTAGCACTTATCGAATTATATAGGGTAAATGCAACATTAGTCGACCGAATTTGACAACTACCTACTTTGAAACTTTGCTAGTGTTTACTTTTATTAGACAAGAAAAAAGTACATGTAATTTATAGGGTGCAATGTTCTACAAGAATACAACGGATCAAACGTTGAGTAAAATTCTTCTAATGTTGTTTTAAATTTAAATTTTGTGAAAACTATTAAAACGTATAGTACTCGACCACACAAAATCAGTGGTCGATCTATGTATTTACAGTAGTCGACTACTAAAAATATGAGACAGTTATGCCTTAAATATGAAAGATATACCTAAACACATCACAATATATTACAAAACTGTTTAACATTTTTCTTGTATGTTGTCCCTTCTAATAAACTAGTATAGTTTAATATTATTAACAAGTTTGTTTACATCCTACTACAGTTCAACAGAAATTCTACATCACTGAAGTAACTTTGTCCATAAAGGCATCGAGGACACTGAATTTCTTCATAAGTGTGTGCAGTTGATGCCTCTAAATCAGGATAAAATGATCGGTGTATTTTGGGAATGCATACCAAATGCATTTTTACGGAACATTGCTTACACGTAACGCACTTAAGCGGGTTATTCAATTCAGTGTCAACGTACTGTTTACATTGCTTACACTCAACTTTTCTATTTGCAGCATTATCTCCAACATCATTTCTGCTTCTGCTTTTCTCCCTATTTGTTGGCATACTTTTGTACAGATCTGTTACACTGAAAGAAGCCCAATGGTATTTGTTAGGCCAATGTTATTTTGAATTACATTTTCGTCCTTGTCTTCACGTTCTCGACAAAACGTTTTGCACTGTCTTCAACTTTATTTTGGTTACTTTTGTCTCGGTTCAAAGTAGACGTTTCTTCTAATGTAACTCGCCTGCTTTTAGAGTTTATTTTTCCTTTGTTTCCGTAGATTTTTTTACGCTCTTCTTTCTTTCTCTCCTGTAAGACTTTAGCTTTTTCTTTCTCTGAGTAGTATTTTATTCATTCAGAAGAAGACACGGCGAAAGGAAGTTTCTCTAATCTTCAGTTGCTATTCTTCCTCGATGATGTTCCTTCGCCTCGCCACCACAAATGATCTTGAAAAGAACTTGATGTAATGCTAGATTGAAGTGCACAAGTCTGAAGAATATTTTCAACTTGACTAGTACTTTGGTCACTAGCGTCAACTTCAAGCAATTCCGGCGTAGGGCTTCGGAATACATTTTCATTTGTAGCTTCGATTCGTCCCATACACAAACTACTGGGTCTGTTTTCAACAGCTTTTTGACAAAGTTTTCGCCACAGTGTAAATACAGCAAGTTCTTGTTCAGAAACGTTCGTTTTTCACAAGATTCCACTAGTTTTTGAAACTTTTGTGTCACATCCAACCCAAATTCATAGTTCACAACCTCGAGCGCAATTTTTATTTCTCATTAATAATTGTAGATTTACTGCTATCTTCAGAAACACTACTGAGCAAGGAATCATTGTTTTTCGATTTGAAACACTTTGTATAATCAACGTTATTGGGCTCAAATGGACAAAGTCTGCATTTTTTGAAGGCATTTTTATGACTTCTGGTATTGCTCTACGTGGTATTACTTCCGAGAGAAGTGGACATTAGATAGGACCTGGTTAGGTTTCTCTCCTTTCCATTCATGAACAATTCGTTTCCACTCAGTTTTCAAGCCTCTGAATACTCCTATATCAGCAGGTTGCAATATGTGTGTAGCATTAGGGTAAAGGCCATACAAAATAATATCGTTATCCAAGCAGAACTGGCTTGTGTCAAGAGTTAAGTGTGGCGGGATGCAAGATAATTGGTTTTTACCATTAGCCTGTCACCTTTGATCTGACTCTCTTGTATATCTGATCCGCTGATACAGTGGTTCTCACAACAAGGATTGCATCATCTTTAATAAATAATTAAGAAATTGAAAATAATTATTTTTATTATTTTTGCACGCACTTTGGTTTGCACTTTCACACTTAAAACATTGTGTTGAATCGTTAAGATTCTGCAAAAACTCTCAATTAATCATTATTTTTAACGAAATAATTGGTATCATACTTTCACTAATTTATTAATTCGCTTCTAATTATGGCACTGAGTCAGTTATAAGGTGACACACTGATCTACTGAGAACTCAGAAATATTACTTATTGCTTGGAGAATAGCTGATGAGTTGCAGTTTAGCTAACAATGTTCAAGAGACAAATTCGTGTCGGTTCCTTCTTTAAAAATTTATTTAATGCACTTATTGTAAGTGTCCAACCGTTTCAAGAAGATGTTGTATCCTCTTGAGCTTTTCTAACTATCCCTAAATATTAAGCATTCATAAGGAACGATGTGCTTGTTGCCTTTAATATTCGCTCGTTGATCTTGCGTTTTAAAAACATATTTATATTCTGGCCATAGTAAATCAACTGGTGGTGGTGGTAATGATTCAGTATCGGGTGGAAGAGGTTCTTGGGAAAAAAGTCGGTTTTAAATTATGTTGTGGTGTTTCAGTGAAAGGAGTTTCGATTAAATGATTAATGTTGATGTTTTGTCATGAAAAAGAAAAGTGTTTGGTGTTGTTTGCCCTTGGAAGGCCTTGGCCTTGTACGTCTAAATGTGACTCAGTTTGCGTTGCGCAAGAACGTTTTTGAAGTGAATTATGTTGATGTGTAAGAGATAGCTCTATATGTTCATTTCAGGAAAAAGGATTACAATCATTGTCCAAAATTTGTCCACTAATGGTATATATGATTGGCAACTTGCGTTGATCATGGAATTTGTTCTTAGTTTAAGTTCTTTTAGCTATTTTAGGTATTCTATTCCTGCATGACTCAATTATGGTAAGTATAACGACCACAGAAGCACCTGATGTGAGCGTTGCTATCAAAATAATTTCATAAGTATGCATGTTCTGTAATAAAACACATAAAATTAAGCGTCACTGAAATATATTGAATATTTGATTAATTAATCGAAAATAATTATCTAAAGTTAAATATTTAGACTTAGGTTCTAGGCTCCATATAGCTCGTGAAATATTGAATTAAAATTTAAAATAATAACTAATTACATACAATATATACTAAATGGTATCTTAATTCATAGTTACTATGAATATTTAACCATACTTTGTTTATAAATAATTAAGAAATTCAAAATAATACAAATCGATTATTTTAACTACTTTCTAAACTGTAATTATTCTTTCATGTTTCAATTTAAATGGCAACTAACGATATGCTAGGCATATATCTTGAGCCATACAGATATAGTAATCCTAACTATACATTCAATAACTTGTTAATCAATCTATAATTAATCAATTAATTGCTTGCTTTGATTATTAATTTAATTGATTTGAATGGTTGTCAAGTATTGGTAGTTTTCAATTGCTTATTTCTCTTCTTTTTTGTTTAGAGCTAACTTAAAAAAATGTGTAGTCGTCCTTATATTCTGAGATCGTTCTTCTTGGTTCTGATTAGTGATGGGCAGTGGGAATATTCCCGGTGGGAAGGAATTTAAAAATGGGAATATTCCCGGTTTTTTTCCCTGGCCTATAAATTCCCGGGAAGGAATTTATTTCCATTTCTTTACTTTATCTTCCACATTATAAAGAACCATATGACTAATTACTTTATTTTAATATATTATGATTTAATTCTAGGTTTGAAAGAATTTATAGGGTAAAAAAATTTAAAATTATTTGACTGTATTTTATATAACTAATAATATATTTTTTGTTCCATTTTCATTTGCACCAAAAAGTAAGGTAATTGTTTAGAATTGGGGGACAAAAACTAGCAAAAATTAGGATTATTCACGGAAGAAATGAGTTGATAGTTATGTTCAAGTAGTGAAGAAAGTATCGAACACATTCTTTTAGGGCATTAGGGGATTTATATGTTTTGGCTACAAAACCTCGCGGACCAAAACCTCGCCGGGCCGAAACCTCGCGGGACAAAATCTCGCCTGGCCAAAACCTCGCCGCCCAAAACGTCGATGGCCAAAATGTCGCTGGGGAGACCTCGCCTGGCCAAAACCTCGCCACCCAAAACCTCGCGGGCCAAAACCTCGTATTCCAAAACCTCGCGCACCAAAATATCGCCAGCTTCAATGGCAGGCTCTCGGGTTCAACCGACCTCGAGTCCCCATTATTGAAAACAACTAAAAAGAAGCGCCATATTGAGTCAATATGTAATACTATTTATTTAAATGAAAATTACTGTATATTTGAACTTTTTTAAATCGGGGGAAAGGGGGTTAATTCGCCCTTAGTTGGAGGCTAAATTCATCGTTTATTACTGGCTGATTTTAATGAAAGCTGTGAGAACTGTACCAACCTTCAAATAATATATACTTAAAATTTTAACAAAAATCTAATAATATTTATGAAAGTATGAAATAATATATGAGTTTTTACGACGTCCCTTGATTATGTCCTGTAGGTTAAAGGAGACGTAGATGACCAGGATGAAGGAAATGATCGAATAAAAAAAGTGGGAGGAAACGGGAATAACCCGAGAAAGCCCACGCACACAATGTTTTATATAATCTTATTATTATTATTATTATTATTAAAATTATTATTATTATTATTATTTGTAATGTGGAATTGCATATTAAGAAACTCGGGTAAATTTTAAAGAAAAGTTTCATTAGCGGCGAGGTTTTGGCCACGCGGTGTTTTGGGCAGCGAGGTTTTGGCCCGGCGAGGTTTTGGCCCGGCGAGATTTTGTCCCGCGAAGTTTTCGGTGGCGAGGTTTTGGCCCGGTCCATGCGAGATTTTGGGCGGCGATGTTTCGGCCGCGAGATTTTGTCCGTATCCCGATTTATACAAAACGGAAAGGTAAGTGGAAGTGATTTATGTGAGAAAATAAAAGTGAATTGTTGGTAACGAAGATAGAAAACAACGTGCCATGTGGTGCTCTAACCCACCTTTATTCGCTAACGCTCGCTCTGCGACGTTGTCTGAATTTAATGTTGGTAACGTAATTTAACGTATGAAACCATAAAACAAACGCATCGGAATAGAATATCGCAAAAAAGTAGATGCAAATCTGGCCCCCAATGCTAAAGAACAGCCAAAATTAGCAAAGTACTAATTTACAAATGATGAAAAGGAACCATTTTGTAAAGTAATTTAGAATTATGTAGAAATAGAGATGAAGTACTATTAATAAACCCTGAACCACCATTAGTAATAGACGTCGGTCTGTCTCCTCTCTCTGACTCGAATTTCTGAAGAAGTACTCGAACTTCTTTTACACGTGAATTAACGTATGGAATTTCGACAAATAGGTAGAATGAAAGGTCGTGTATGGCGATGTTATGTGCTGAAATATAAAGATAAGTAAGTATCTTGCAAATTTTGTGAACATAAATATGTATGCGCAAATGTTGACAAATTGGTCAGACATGTATCTTCTAGCATTTACCCAATCTAATTAGTTTATAACATTTATAAATATAATGAACCTTATGCAGAGTCATTTTGACGTATAATTAGCATTATACTAAATACCTGACTACTGCAGGCAACATATGTTAGTCGAACGCTTTAGTATTGCACTAATCAGGCGTCAAAATGACTATGCATAAGGCCCAATGTGTTTATAATATCAGCAATAGAGACAAGTTGAGCAAATCCATTTACATATAAATTTAAACTGTTACTATATAATTTTTTCACACATATTTAATTGGTAGAACATATTGTAAATAAATATACATTTATGCGCACTTTCTAAATATAATAAAATGTTAATAAAGTAACATGGTACCGTTTAGAATATACATTTTACAGAATCCTCTGTGGAGAACAGTAATAATACGCTGTGATATAAAAAATAATTCAACTTTGAAATCATTATATAGTAATAGAATGCAATTTTCTTTCAGATTAATCATAAATTCCCGAATAAATTCCCATTTTGGGAATTTTCCCGGGAATATTCCCAGGGAATATTCCCGAAAAATATCTTCCCGGGAATTTACCCATCACTAGTTCTGATCTCTACTCACATTCTCATTGCAATTGTAGTGCTTACGTAGGAAAAGAACCTATAAAATAAACTCTTAAATTTGTCATATTTGATAAACATTTCATTACGGCCACGATAGTATGACGATGTTCATGTGCTCAAGTTAAACTAAAATCTTAATTATTGATAGTTTCCGAGAAGAGAAACAAAAAGGGACTTAGATACTATATAATTGTGTTGAGCTATATGAAACACCGAACTAAGTGACAATAAATTACGTTATTGTACGCAATAAGTGACGCAGTAGTGATAGAAATTTCCCTAATTCGTACGTTAGAAAGTGATGAAACTGTGTGCTAAGATAATATGTTGGACAAGATACTTTCAATTTACATACAAGAAACTCTACATATGTACGTACTATAACTTATTTTGTTCAAATACTGGATTATTTTCTACCCATTTTGTACAACTGTTCGTTTTCGTTGTACTGAGGATCGGTACTTTTTTTTATTCTTTTAATTGATATGCCTTATAGAACAATTAACATAGAATAAAATTTGATCAAAAGCTATATATATATATATATATATATATATATATATATATATATATATATATATATATATATATATATATTCTCGTTGAAATTTTACGTACAATAGTACATTCGTCAACAATTATTTCGGATCCATTGCTATAAGCAGTCTAAATTTCATTAGCGAAATCCAAGTCAACAGGCTCAAATAGTGGATAGAAATAGTTGTAAAATTTCAAGTTAATAGATTTTTCAAATAAACCTAAATTTGATTATTTTGTTTATCAATTTCTGTATTGTTATGTTCAAACTTATGCTCAGCTTTAGGGTGAAATACTAGATTACCGGTGGCACCATATTGTTTTCTTAAGACATCCTATTTCCTGAATGCTTAAAGAAGGTATTATATTTCTGGGAATAGAACTCAGCCCTGCGCACCGACTCGCATGGGAAAGAAAACAATAACAATACCATGCGGTAATTAATATTTCTATTTACTTAATCTTCTAATGCTTCGTTATATAACTTTAATCGTCTGATGTTGAAAGTATCAATTTTGGTCTGTTTTTTCTCGTTCAAGTATTTTATTTTGTACTAGTCATTTATTTTCCCACAATTTCACCGGCTAATTTGCATTTGTTTGAAAAGCATGTAGACATTCCTGTTTTTTGTCCTATCTCCTTAATTAATGTCGTTTGGCCTGGGACAAAATTTCCTTGGTTATACTTTTTAATATAACGTCTTTGAAATTTGTATTGTTTTTGTAGATCGTTGTAGGCAATGTCACGGGCGTCTTGTAATGCCATTAATCATTCTTCGATTTCCTGATAATTGCATGGTAAGTCTAGGAGATGATCAATCTTCATCCCAGCTTCGTATCCACAAGAAGAAAAATGGAGAACATTTAGTTCCTTCATGAACGTGGGTGTTCAACGTGAATACTACGCTTGGAAGAACAATATCCCATGAATTTGCCTTCTTATCGATATAATGTTTAATTGTATCCTGTAATATTGCATTTGTTCGTTCCACTAAGCCAATGGAAAAATGGGCACCACTATCTGCGAACCTTTCTGCCATTTCTTCCATTAATTTACTTCTGTGTGCAGGTATGCTGTCAAGTAAAATTTGCTTGGGAATTCTGAATTTTAAAATTAGTTCTTCATATATAACTTATGAAATTTCTTCGGCACAAAGGTTCGAAACTGACTTAGTGATAATGTACCGAATAGCAATGTCTGTCATTATTATTATGTACTTCTGTCTATGAGTACTAGACAAAGGAATAGGGCCAAGCTCATTATGAACGATCGATTCCTTTGGGGCGTATTGAGGGTAGGTTTGAGAGTTCAGCGCTATTCTGCCCGGTTTTCTCTTGTTTATTTTGCACGTTATACATGTCTTACATTATTCATGTAGGAACCCTTTTAGATTTGGCATGTAAATCTTTTTGTGTAGAGCGCTGTATGATCTGTCGGGAAAGTAAATGTACACCTATTTTTCGAGTCTGGCATTCCTGCGCTCCATCCGTGGAGAGTATGAGAATTAAATCAATCAAATGTTTACTGAGGGGCAAAAAGAAAAGCTTAATATGAATAAGACATTGCAGAGGGGCACAAGCTGTGAATACGAATAGTGCATTGTGTAAATAAAGGACGACACCGAAAGAGAAAGCCAGAAACCTCTGTTAAACTTACAAAAAAAGAGTAAAAATTGTCGAAGTGGAAACATAAAACACAAATATAACAAATACGCCGACAACTAAACGATCACCATGCCATGATCTTGGTGTAGTGGTTACGGTGCTGGCTTACAAATGCAAAGGTCGCCAGTTCGAATCTTAAGCGAGGACACTTTAAAAATTTTTGTTAATAATACATACAACTCATGAGAGATGGTAAAAGAGGTCGTATTTAGTTTTTCGTAGCAATTATTATTGGTAATGTTTAGTACTGATAATACTTTTTGTCTTTGCGTATTGCTTTTATTCTTTTCTTCATTTCCAAAGACAAGAATATCCGAACAAATGCCACCAAAATTCCTCATATTTTGAATGTAAACGCCATTTGCAATTAGTGAAGAATAAAAATTGAACGTTCCGATGTAGCTGCAAAAAGTAAAAAGAAAAACATGGAAGTGGACCATACTCATGGTTATTAAAAATACAATTTCTACATGTCTTACACCTCCCGACCACGTTTCTACGTTAGCAAGTAAGAGGTTTGTGTTTAGCTTAGGCTTTTCAATACGTTTTGCAAAGGGGCCCGGTTTAGCTCTGACGCACCACAGGTGCGAGAAGGGAGCAAAACACTTTTTCTCTCTCCCTCTGTGTGTCTATTTATCTATCTATTTGCATATATATAACGCTATTTGTGAATGCCATAATCACCCTAATTTTCAGCGGATTGAGACGAAACTTGGCACAAACATTAATTGTTGAAATATCTTGATGAGTTCGTTAACCAGAATAATCAGATGAAAATGTTCAAAATGGTGGCCCTTCAAACTCTTAAAAAGTTCCAAGGGAAACAAATTTCGCCCATAAATAGGTATTGAGAAAGTTTGAATAAATTTTCCTCTTTTACTGAAATATTTGTGTGCAGAAACTTATTGAAATATTGGACCCGATTAATCGCCTAAAGAAGGTTCACGCCCTTTCGCTACGGTCAGTTTTTTTTTTTTTTTTTTTTTTGCAGGAGGGGGTTATTTTCCTATCGGAACAAGATGATTGTTAGTGATGATATGAAATTACACATTGAAAGTGAAGTAACTTGTGAAACGTGTTATTTGAAAGAATAATATAATAAATGTGCATTCCTCTAACACAGAGAACTGTAAATCATGTATTTCGAGTTCGGGAGCCTAAATGGCGAGGAGTGTTATTTGATTTGCTTTTTAGTAACATATTGCATTGCAAATAAAGGTAGGCAACATTAGTGGTAAGTAAAATAATAATAATAATAATAATAATAATAATAATAATAATAATAATAATAATAATAATAGGTGTTGTTTGTGGCAAGGTAATATCTTAATCAATTCTTCTTCAAACGTAATGATTGTAACGCCATATCTCCCTTACAAACAAAATATTAGCAATTTATATCGAGAGAACGGGAAACTGTATAGCGATGGGAGCAACGTTGGACAGTATGCACTCATAATACTCAGAAAAGTAAGCGATTTCAATTCAAAATGAACGAAGAGTCATTGTCATGGGTACTCATGGGGCCACGGCAGAGCCCTCTTTAGGCAAAATGTCTATAGCTTATATCGAGAGGTGATACTGGGATGGGACCAACTTTGGACACCGTGGACCCATAAAGCGCATCGAAAAAAATAGGAGGGGGGCAGCCAGCCTTACTTATTTCCACATAATAATATAAAATTATGTTGTCGAAATACACACACGAGTTAGCTACTAATATTTCATATTATTATTATTATTATTATCGACAGCGGCTTTTCATTACGTGTGCGTGTTTGACATGAAGCCAAAGAGAAGATCCATCATTCGTAGAAAGAATAATAGTCAGTTACTTTAACTGTGAACGACAGCGAAAAATACGAAAAGAGTGGACTACCTGTAGCGTAAAGAAGCAATATTTTCTCTGAAATGGATAAAAAATCAAGCCGAGATTGATTCGAACTCACATGGACGGCGCGAAAAGCCAGTGCTTTGTCCACTTTTTTTTTAACTGACTCACTGAACGTGTTTCAGTGACTTACTTATTGCTAATTTTACTTGCTTCACTCGTTTAACTTGGTTTTTCTAATAACTTATAGCGACAGGGACACGGACACAGAAACATCGAGAACAGTTAAAAACCATAGATGCTCTCCCGCCGGGAATCGAACCCGGAACTCCATACACCAAAGGCGCACGTGCTAGCGACTAGACCAGCGGGAAGGGCACCACTCTCTCCCTGTGTCGTTAGGGATTACGACAACTGTCTTGCCAGCTATCACTTCTGTGAGTTGTATACTATGATCACATGTTTCTTCTCTGCTGGAAGAGTAAAACCTACTACATTATATGTAATACATGAGGTATTTAGACCTACAAGATCTTCATATAATGTAATAAAAGGGTCATGCTGGGAATAAGAAAAAGAACATTCCTTGGACAAAACGGAAACTATTGGCATCAGAAATATTTATCTACGAGGCAGGCGCAGTAGTATATTTCAGAATAGTTACTGTTTTGTTCAGTAAACGAAGAAAGGGGTATAAAAAAGCAAATATGTCGCGTCAACGACCAGATTTGACAGGGGCGGAAGCAGGTGTATAGTAATACAACTTCGCTCAGTTGATACGAGCCGAGCCGGTTGATATCACTACCCGAGTTGGTCTTCTGCTTCGGCTCAAGAATTCGACCGTGCAGGTCTCAGCCTTAATTTTAAGAACTACAGTATATACTTATATTGGTGATTACGACATTTGAGGCTGTCTCGTAATAATAATAAAAAACTCTTGTCTTCTCGTTATCTAGACGAGACGAGATACACTAAAATTGCCCCACGAGATGCACCAAAATTAGGAGAGGAGACGCCCCCTTGCCGTGAGCAACACTAAAAGTATCCCACATTACTGCCTACATTTCTCATGGCTTTCGGTTTCCAGTCTAATCAGGCCATTATTTCAAAACGAGTTAAAACGAGCTGAACGAGCGAGAGAGCCATTATAAAACTCGACTCAACTCGAAACTCGACCTCGAAAACAGCGCCTTGGCTTGGAACTCAACTCAGAAAAATACCTTTGACTCGACTCGGATTGAACTCGAGTCGAGTCGAATTTTGGCTCGACTCCTGCTCATCCCTATTCGTATTTGTATTTTGTTTCCACTTCAACAATTTCTACTCTTTTTTTTCTTCGTTTACCTATTGTTTCTGGATTTCTCTGTCGGTGTCGTCCTTTATTAACACCATGCACTATTCTTATTCCCAGCTTGTGACCCGCTTCAATGTCTTATTCAGTTTAGGCTTTTCTCCTTACATTGACTTGACATGTGATTGATTTAATTCTCACTTTCCGCGCACGACCGATGAAAATGTTTTATTATTATTATTATTATTATTATTATTATTATACTATTGAACTTGCACGGCGAAATTACTGTATAATACGATATAATTTCAGTAATTTTATTCCATTGTATGTTATTTAATTTATTAATGGGCACTAAATTGTCTCCAGATCAACGAATAAATTAACTACGGCATGCACTTTGGTGGAAATATCATTACAATAAGATTATTGGTTCGTTCCAAACATGTTCATGTAATGATATTTCCACCAAAGTATCCGTTGATCTGGAGACAATTTTGTGCCCATTAATAAATTAAATTAAATAACATACAATGGAATAAAATTACTGAAATGATATCGTATTATACAGTAATTTCGCCGTGCAAGTTCAATAGTATAATAATAATAATAATAATAATAATAATAATAATAATAATAATAATAATAATAATAATAATAATAATAATAAAACATTTTCATCGGTCGTGCGCGGAAAGTGAGAATTAAATCAATCAAATGTCAAGTCAATGTAAGGAGTAAAGCCTAAACTGAATAAGACATTGAAGCGGGTCACAAGCTGGGAATAAGAATAGTGCACGGTGTAAATAAAGGACGACACCGAAAGAGAAATCCAGAAACAGCAGGTAAAAAAAGAAAAAAAGAGTAGACATTGTTGAAGTGGAAACATAAAATACAAACACGAATAGGGATGAGCACAAGTCGAGCCAAAATTCAATTCGACTCGAGTACAATTTGAGTCGAGTCAAAGGTAATTTTCTTGAATTGAGTTCCGAGCCAAGTCGCTGTTTTCGAGGTCGAGTTTCGAGTTGAGTTGAGTTTGATAATGGCTCTCTCGCTCGTTCAGCTCGTTTTAACTCGTTTTGAAATATTGGCCTGATTAGACTCTAAAGCGAAAACCATGAGAAATGTAAGCAGTAATGTGGAGTACTTTTAGTGTTGCTCACGACAGAGGTGCGTCTCATCTCGTAATTTTAGTGCATCTCGTGGGGCAATTTTAGTGTATCTCGTCTCGTCTAGATAACGAGAAGACAAGAGTTTATTATTATTATTATTATTATTATTATTATTATTATTATTATTATTATTATTATTATTATTATTATTATTATTATTACGAGACAGCCTCAAATATCGTAATCACCAATATAAGTATATACTGTAGTTCTTAAAATCAAGGCTGAGATCTGCACGGTCGAATTCTTGAGCCCAAGCAGAAGACCAACTCGGGTAGTGATATCAACCGGCTCGGCTCGTATCAACTGAGCGAACAGCTCGAGTCGGCTCGGTTGGGATGAGCCGATGACCCGAGCCGGCTTAGTTGGAACAAGCCATCGACTCAGCTCAATTGAGCCGATGGCTCGAGCTTTCTCGGTTGGGATGGGTCACCTACTCGGCTCATGTGAACCGGTTGGAGCCAGCTAAGTTGAAACTAGTTCATCAGCACATTTCGACTCAGCTCAACTAAGCCGATGGCTCAAATCGGCTCGGTGTGGTGAGCAGTTGGCTCGGCTCACTTCTCGATTCGGTTCGATATTGAATGAGCTGTAAGCCGAGCCGCTCGAGCCGTTGAGAAGCCCAAACCCGGTCCCAGCTGTTTTGAATATGTTTGGATGAAGCCTATAACTTTTAACAATTTTTTGCTCGAGTCCGAATACTTGCCCCTTCGGAACTCAAACCCAGAACGTGACCGATGTCCTTGCCTCCTGAAGACATCCAGACGACCGAGATCGACAGTCAATTAGCTTTTACTATTCAGATACAAACCGTATATCTTTTAAAGATTATACATGGAGTTGATATAATAATAATAATAATAATAATAATAATAATAATAATAATAATAATAATAATAATAATAATAATAATAATCAGGGGTGCCCACAAGGGGGGGCTATGACGCAAACTGCGTCATTGAAATATTTGGGGGGGTTAAAATCTATATAAATATGTTTGAGGGGGTGTAAAAATTAATCGAAAAAAATTTTTTTCATGGAAGAACACCTACCGATGGACAATTAAGGGGGGGGTGCGTCATGGACATAAGGGGGGGTGGGCACCACTGTAATAATAATAATAATAATAATAATAATAATAATAATAATAATAATAATAATAGTTTTAAACTTGCCCTGAAATTTGGCAAAACTTACTTAAAAGTAGAGATTTCGGGGAAAGGGTTCCGTACCTTCAAGACACACCTCTGAAACTACCAACATTTTAAACTAGAACCTTTTATTGAAGTTTCATGTAGAAAGTATGTTTTGAGGAAAATAACTGTAATAAATATAACTGAATATCACGCGACAGTAAGGCATATAATAAACTAATTTTTAGAATATGCAGAGGTAAGTATTAAAGCTTTGCTACAAAAATACCTACACAGAGCATAATTCAATGAGCTCTGAAATACAATGTAACGAAATAGCCTATGAGATTCAATCTACAGAGCAATTGTTACTTAAAGAATGGATATACACTATTTCGAGAATCGAGACTAGACGGGAAATGTTTACGATACTTTTCGTCTCGTCTCGCTTCTCATCTCCAAAGAGAGACGAAAATTTTGATTTAGCCCTGACCCGTCTCGAATGTAAAATGTTAATTCTCATGTTATTTTATTTGTTTTAGAAACGAAATGAGAAACTCCTCTTCTTGTGAGCAACATTAAACCAAACCGAAATATTCTTTCCAAATGTCACGTTTCTCCTTGTAATGGTATGACCTGAGCGATAATTTAGCTTCTAGCTTTTAATCTTCTACGAGATAATAATAATAATTATTATTACTATTATTATTCCTGAAGATTTGATAGTTCAAGTATTGAAACATCCGAGTATTCAAATATCTGAATATAATAAAACGTATGTTATCGTTGATCAATAGCCATCAAAAATTCTAAAGTAAGAAAAAAAATTGCAACGTGCATTCGCAGAAGCACCTTGACCATTGAACCACGATCGCTACGCGGTAAACGATCCGTCTTTAGTCTGGTTACGTTAGGTTTCTTTGTCTCCGCTTGCAAACTTGTATGTTATATTTTTCGATTCAAAATGTCTTTCGTATTTCTTTTATGAAGTCGGCAAAGTTTATATTAATAACTTGAGTTTTTCTTAAACCACTGGTTCACAAGTTCGTTCTTTCTCCACACGAAACTACAAATATGACAGATTGAATTCTCATACTCCCCATTTCTTTCAAAGCAGTCGCCATTACCTGGTCAAAGACTTATTTCCGCCCCGATTCATATTAACCAAAATAAATTCATTTTTCGGAAGCGGAACTTTCACTTTCCGGATTTCGCAAAATTATGGAATTCAGTTATACTGCGGAATTCAGAAGAATTTCGGAACTCGGAAAGAATCAGGAATTTAGAAAATTCCGGAATTGAGAAAAACTCCGACTTTCGAAAAAATCCGGATTTTCCGAATTCCGGAATGTTAACTAAATCAGAAATTTCTAAATTCCGAATTTTTCTGAATTCCGAAATTATTACAAAATTGGAATTTTCCGAATTTCGGAATTTGTCCGGTTTTACTTTCGGGAGTTCGAAAACTAATAATTCCGGAACGGGCTATCCCTAGTTTATACACAACCTTTCAGAACACTAAGCTAGTAGCTGTCTACAAACAAACAAGTAATGCAAAGCATGTTGTATACTGCAATACGTCATGTATTAAAATCCGACATCATGACCCTTTTATTACATTATATGAAGAGCATGTAGGTCTAAATACCTCATGTATTACATAGAATGTAGGTTTAACTCTTCCAGCAAAGAAGAAACATGTGATCATAGTATACAACCCACAGAAGTGATAGCTGGCAATACAGTGGTCGTAATTCCTAACGATACAGGAAGTGAGCGATGCCATCGCCGCTGGTCTAGAGGCTAGCACGTGAGCCTTGGGTGTATGGAGTCTCGGGTTCGATTCTCGGCGGGAAAGCATCTATCATTTTTAACTGTTCTCGATGTTTCTGTGTTCGTGTCCCTGTCGTTATAAGTTATTAGAAAAAGCAAGTTAAACGAGTGAAGCAAGTAAAATTAGCAATAAGTAAGTTACTGAAACGCGTTCGGTGAGTCAGTTAAAAAAATAGTGGACAAAGCACTGGCTTTTCGCGCCGTCCATGCGAGTTCGAATCAATCTCGGCTTGATATTTTATCCATTTGGGAAAAAGTATTGTTTCTTTTCGCTACAGGATGGATTTTCTCTTTGGTTTCATGTCAAACATGCTCACGTAATGAAAAGACGCTGTAGATGATAATAATAATAATAATAATAATAATAATAATAATAATAATAATAATAATAATAATAATAACATAATAATAATAATAATAATAATAATAATAATAATAATAATAATAATAATAGTATGAAATATTAGTATCTAACTCGTGTGTGTATTTCGACAATATAATTTTATATTATTATTTGGAAATAAGTAAGGCTGGCTGGCGCCCGCCTCCCTAATTTTTTCGATGCGCCTTATGGGTCCACGGTGTCCAACGTTGGTCCCATCCCAGTATCACCTCCTGTTTTCTCGATATAAGCTATCGACATTTTGCCTAAAGAGGGCTCTGCCGTGGCCCCATGAGTACCCATGACAATGACTCTTCGTTCATTTTGCATTGAAATTGCTTACTTTTCTGAGTACTATGAGTGCATACTGTCCAACGTTGCTCCCATCGCTCTACAGTTTCCCGTTCTCTCGATATAAATTGCTAACATTTTGTTTATAAGGGAGATATAGCGTTACAATCATTACGTTTGAAGAAGAACTGAGGAAGATATTGCCTTGCCACAAACAACACCTATTATTATTATTAATATTATTATTATTATTATTATTATTATTATTATTATTATTATTATTATTATTATTATTGTTTTACTTACCACTAATGTTGCCTACCTTTATTTGCAATGCAATGTGTTACTAAAAAGCAAATCAAATAACACTCCTCGCCATTCACGCTCTCTCTGTGTTAGAGGAAAGCACATTTATTATATTATTCTTTCAAATAACACGTTTCACAAGTTACTTCACCTTCAATGTGTAATTTAATATCATCACTAACAATCATCTTGTTCCGATAGGAAAATAACCCCCTCCTGAAAAAAAAACCTGACCGTAGCGAAAGGGCGTGAACCTTCTTTAGGCGATTAATCGGGTCCAATATTTCAATAAGTTTCTGCACACAAATATTTCAGTAAAAGAGGAAAATTTATTCAAACTTTCTGAATACCTATTTATGGGCGAAATTTGGTTCCCTTGGAACTTTTTAAGAGTTTGAAGGGCCACCATTTTGAACATTTTCATCTGATTATTCTGGTTAACGAACTCATCAAGATATTTCAACAATTAATGTTTGTGCCAAGTTTCGTCTCAATCCGCTGAAAATTAGGGTGGTTATGGCATTCACAAATAGCGTTATATATATACAAATAGATAGATAAATAGACACACAGAGGGAGAGAGAAAAAGTGTTTTGCTCCCTTCTCGCACCTGTGGTGCGTCAGAGCTAAACCGGGCCCCTTTGCAAAACGTATTGACCAGCCTAACCTAAACACAAACCTCTTACTTGCTAACGTAGAAACGTGGTCGGGAGGTGTAAGGCATGTAGAAATTGTATTTTTAGTAACCATGAATATGGTCGACTTCCATGTTTTTCCTTTTACTTTTTGCAGCTACTTCGGAACGTTCAATTTTTATTCTTTACTAATTGCAAATGGCGTTTACATTCAAAATATGAGGAAGTTTGGTGGCATTTGTTCGGATATTCTTCTCTTTCGAAATGAAGACAAGAACAAAAGCAATACGCAAAGACAAAAAGTATTATCAGTACTAAACATTACCAATAATAATTGCTACGAAAAACTAAATACGAACTCTTTTACCATCTCTCATGAGTTGTATGTATTATTAACAAAAATTTTTAAAAATGTCCGTGCCAAGGATTCGAACTTGCGTCCTTTGCATTTGTAAGCCAGCACCCTAACCACTACACCAAGATCATGGAATGGTGACCGTTTAGTTGTCGGCGTATTTGTTGTATTTGTGTTTTGTGTTCCCACTTCGACAATTTTTACTCTTTTTTTGTAAGTTTAACAGCTGTTTCTGGTTCTCTTTCGGTGTCGTCCTTTATTTACACAATGCACTATTCGTATTCACAGCTTGTGCCCCTCTGCAATGTCTTATTCAGATCAAACTTTTCCTTTTGCCCCTCAGTAAATATTTGATTGATTTAATTCTCATACTCTCCACGGATGGAGCGCAGGAATGCCAGACTCGAAAAATAGGTGTACATTTACTTTCCTGACAGATCATACATTTTACTATAGCCGAACAGTCCTCTTCCCATGGAACCTGTATGAGCCTGAGTAAAAACTGTATCTCTCATGGTAAATGGAATACATAGATGCTTTTCCCGCTCGCAAAACGATGAATTCTATATAGGCGATCACCTTTAATCTCATACATTTTCTTTGTTCTTTCTGGTGATGGAGAACATTCTTCCGGGTTTCGAATTGCTACCTAAATAGGTCCAAAAGATCGATTTTCTTTTTGCAATAGAGAAACGTCTAGGCCTTGTGAAACGATAATAATAATCCAGTTGTTCAGGATCAAAATCTTCTTTCGTCTTTTCAATGTTAGTGTTTCTACTTAATATATCGGCCAAGTTCTTTTTTCCAGCGATATGTAAGGAATATAACGGTAGTTCTCCAATTCAAGCGCCCAACGTAATAATTTTAGTGATAATTTTGGAGACGATTTCAAGTATGTTAGTCTTTTATAGTCAGTCAAAAGTTCAAATCCATTGCATGCTAGGAAAAAGTTAAATGTTTTACAAGCAGAAAATTGCTAACAATTCAATTTCCACAATATGGCGTCTTGGCTCTTCTGGCTTTAGTAATCTACTACCATAGTCTAAAGGCGACCAAGAGCCATCTATTTGTTGTTGTAGAAGGACTGCTCCGATAGATTTTGTACACGCATCTGTGCACAAACGTAGAGGTTTTCCCGGAATGTATGGCGCTGAAAGCATGTCACCCAAAATACTTCCTTTAATTTCTCAAAAGTCTTTTGTTTCTCTTCGTCCCAAATATACTTAGAGCGTTTCCTCGTGATCTACTTTAACGGTGCTACTAGATCCGCATAGTCTTTACAAAATCTACGAACATAATTTGTAAGACCCAAAAAAGACCGAAGATCTTTCTGAAATTTTTGTGGTTCAAAAGATCTTATTGCTTTAATCATTTTCTCACTTATTTGATATCCACTGTTCGAAACAACGTGGCCAAGCGCTAAAACTTTTTCTTGGATAAATGTGCATTTTTCTACTGATAACTAAGACCTGAAGAACGAAGTCGTACGAAAATTCCATTCAGTATATTGACCATATGCTCCTTGGAATTTGACCATACAGAAATATCATCCATGCAAAAGTTTACATTTTCTGAATGTGCATTCGCTATTGTCATAGCCACAATTCTAGAATATATTGCACCTGCTGATACAAATCCCTGAGGGAGTCGCTGAAATTGGAAACTTCCTAGATTTGGAATGTTAAAGGCTGTGTATGGTTTTTATTCAGGAAATATTGGAATTGTGAAAGAGGCCGACTTTAAATCTAACACTGAAAACCATTTATGTCTACTCATCGTTGTTAATATTAGACGTATAGGTGGCAAAGATATTGTATGAAACTTAGCAAACCTATTAAGCGTTCTCGAATCCAAACAGCATCTCAGAAATCCGTCAGGCTTTTGAATAAAAAGTATTTGGTTGTTAAATGGCTCTCAACTCTCTTAATGATCTGTTGATCTAATGAAATATTTATTGGTTCACGCACTAGAGGTCGAAGAGCAGCTGGAACTTTGTATTGTGGTCTATGAAAAGGTACCGGTACTTTTATTTTTAAACTGAATATGATGTTCATAATTTTTAACTTTTCCTATTGTTTTCTTGTTCCAAACAAAACCATCCGCAAACTAAAATCAAATGTACTCTAGCTTATCCTGACTACGGGTTCCGCTTTGCCTCTAATTGCTAACCGAGATTTATCAAGCTCTTTTCTTGCATTAATTATTTCCTCAATTTCTTCATCCGGGAGCCCCTGATCCTATAAATCTTTTCTTGAGATTCAAGTTTTCGCTTTTCCTAAAATAGTACCTTCCTTTAAAAGAACTTTTTCTTATGTAAAGTTCGTTACCTGAATGACATCATCCATTTTCCTAATTAAAGTCCGACGAAAAATAATTCCTTTCTTTATTTGAAGTTCTAAACCAGGTTCTAACATCATTTCATTTCCGGATCAAACGTTTTTAAATTTTACTGGAATAGTCAGGTAATTTAGACCAAAAACACTTTCGCAGCGTAATGAAAACAGGAGCTAAACAGGTTTTAAAATATTTGCAGTCTTACTTGACACACTCGTGGGTTCATCGAGATTGTCACCATACATCAAATTCCTTACTGGTCCTCTGGACTTACGCAGTTCTAATTGTGGTTGGCCAAACCTTTGTATACTAATTATTTCTCTTCCGTAATTAATTTTCGCTCTTTGTGTACTAACAAAATCGTTCCCCATTAATAACTCATTTGGAATATCCTTGATTATACGAAATGTGTGATGAAAGTTCTTTCTAGCGATATTAAATTTTATTATTGCAATTTTGTCTGTTGTAAGTAAATTCTGAGTTATTCCTTTTATTCTGGTCTCCTTATTTATTATTCTAGCATAGGGTGGTACTAGTTCACTAGAAATAATTGAAATCTGTGACACAGAGTCAATAACAGCTTTTACTACTATTCGAAATACGTTAATAGGTAGAAGGACCATATTGCTTTCACAAAAGATAGAGGCTAGAATTTCTCTACATCTTTTCACTTTTTCCTCAGTAAATGTGTCTCTGAATCTACTGTAGAACTTAGTTTAAAGAACCATTACTTGAACACTGGTTCGTTTGATACATATTGTTTGTAACAAACGGCTTCGCATTCGAATTTAATTGACTATTTGCAAACGTCTGACCATTCGAATTTCCATAACATGAACTAAACTGTTGATGATTAAAACATGATATGTAAAAATTCTGTCCGTGACATGGCTGAAATTGATAATTATTATATCTTGATCTATTTCCTCTAAAATATCTTCCCCTCTGAAATTTTCTACTTTCCTCTTGGTCTGAAATTCCTATCCCCAAAATTATTTCCGGTATTATTTGGATTATAACTTCTGTTTCCTTGTTTTCTAAACTGTCTGCCTCTAAATTGTCTTCTATTGTTAGTCTTACCATTCCCTTTATTGTTATTATATTGATTCTGATTTCTACCTTGTTTGTCTTTTGACCCTTGGATGTTATCGTTTTTTGAGCTAGTTTATGTTACCTGTAGTTCTTCTCATTTATTTTTTAAGTGGGTTATTTGGGCTAAACTAACTGGTTCTTGCTTAATCTGTTTTTTCTCCTTCTTTTTGGAAATCCTTGCTACTATTTCGTCTGTCTGAGTCCTCCTCACTTTCTTGCTTTCCTAATTTACTTAACATTTATGTTTCCTTTGGTTCAATATTTGTACGATTTTGTCTTCTAACTATTTTCACCTTATTCTTTTCTAATTTCTGTAAATCATTCAAAAATTCCTCTAAATTAGCATATTATTTAGTTTCGACCTTATCAATGTAATAAAGTAACAAACCGGATGCTATAAGACCTATCTTCTTCTTGTCAGTCATATTCACATCTAGTCTTTCGGCTAACGTTAAGATGTCGTAGGCGAAATTAATGACTAGCTCGTCTTCTTTTTCCAACCTATATCGTATCGTTTCTTCTGTGTGTACATTAAAACTTGATCCTGTAAATTAATCAATAAGTTCCTTTTTCAAAATTGCAATGGCGTAGCATCAATGCTTTTTCTTTTAAAAAAAATCACCCACTGGCGACCAATCCCTTTAAAACCAGATGGTATTAACGCTTTTCTTTTGCTTTCGTCGTAACCCGCAATATCGCAGGCATCGTCAAATTCTTCCAAAAATGACACTATGTACTTATCATTTTCAAAATCAAACCTACGTAGCCCACCATAATCGGAAAACACTGTAAGGGCTATTTTTTGCTACTGCGATGTACTCTCACTCTGACTCATATTGCTTTCTACTTTACCTTGACTTTCTACTTTAAATTCTTCACTTTCTACTTTAAATTCTTCAATTTCGGAATTCTGATATTTTTGGTTTCTCGCGGCGAAGTTAGTAATTTATTAATATTTTCTATTATAATATCAATATATTTTAAGGGCCGCGGTGGCTCAGTGGTAGAGCGTTCACCTCTGGTGCTTGGGGTCCCGGGTTCGATCCCAGCCCCAGCCAAGTAAATTTTGTGGTGGACAAACACCGTGTGCGTGGGTTTTCTCGGGGTTCTCCCGTTTCCTCCCACTTTCTTCATTCCACCATTTTCATTCATTACTCATCATCACCGTCTCCTTTAGCCTAACCGGCATAACCGTGGGACGTAAAACTCAAAGATTTCATTTCATTTTCATTTTTCAATATATTTTAATGTTTTTCTACTTCTACTTAAAATACCTTCAGTCATTACCACAAAAATCAATACTTATAGTATACAAACATTATCTTAAACTATTATGCTATCACATTATTTCATTATAAATTTCAAAACACATTAAATTCAATATTGTGAAGTTGCTGTGTCTTAGATGTGAAGTGACCATGAGATAATTGTGTAAACTCCTGACTTAATTCGCTAAATTCCATTATTTTTATTAAAATGCATTATCAACGACAGAATCATGAACTTTTGAAAATTCATCGGAAGAAAACTTTGATCAAGATTGTACATTCTCAGACAGCTTTTGTAAACGCATATTTGTTAATAAACTCGACTAGTTTCCTCATTACCTTTCCGCATACCTTCAAGCATAGCCTAACACTTCTCGATTCATAGAACTCCTAAGTCATCATTCTTTAGCCGAACAAAACCACGGGGGACACAACAATAAGAGGTATTCGACACAAGGTTAAGATAGGTGCAGAACCGACGAGAGAAACAGATCGCACCGTTGGAGAGCAACCAGTTCCATAAGTCAAGAGTACCATTCTGTTGGTTTATCACCACAAATACCTCAAGCTTAAGTTGAGACTAGTGCAATGAAGGTGAAGGAGAACATAATCGTAAAGACGCATCATCGACACCCCTTGCAGATCAACAAGATAGAGATCCAGATGTTGACTGTTTCCAGCTTATTCCGGCTCCTCCAGAGAAAGACATTCATCGTTCCAGATGACTAGGACGACGCCAATCTCGTTGGATCTAGCAGGCTAGTGTTCATTCCTTTATCTCAGTTAAAACCTTTCTCTTTCTCTTACCTTTCCCACAACTAGTCATTTTTTAAAATTACAAACATTTGAATTTTATTTAAATTGAACCACAATTTTACAGTTAAGTACCGTGTTGTGCATCAGTTTCATCCCCATTTTGTTGCATTCATTTGATAAGTATTCTGAGCTACAACCCATGGCACAGCACCGTCACATGATGGAGATGCTGTGAGGATTACGCCGTTGTAGCAATCTCAAATTTCTAAATATTTTTCGATAGTTAACTGTTTCGATAGATAAGTGAGGTACTTTAGGGATTTTAAAAGATAAAGCGAAGCATTTTGAGTGAAATTGGTTAGAGTAACTTTTAGCCCACCCGCCCGCTCTCGCTACGTTTGTGCATTTGCTCAGTTTGAGTAATTTTTGTTTTATTGTTTGTTAGTTGATTGATTAAGTGGGTGAGAAGAGAAAATTTTGCCAAGTTATTATATTTTGTTTATCTTTCTGTTAGTATATAAGAAGTGTTATTTACATTTTGGTGTTGGATATGTATACATATTAGTGTAAAATAATTATTATAAGTGTGATTTTCAAGATAGCAATAATGGAAAATACTAGTGTTACATCTTCTTCCTTAGGTCGTTTAGTAGAATTCCCCAGATTTTCTGGCAAATTGAACAAGTCAGTTCAGTCATTTTTACTCATTTTTAGGATTTTTCTGTCCTTCATAACCTACCTGATGTACAGAAACGACATTTGTTGCCATATTGTTTAGAAAATGGGGCTGTGTTTTTTGCTAGCTTTACAATCGACTGCAGAATATGATAATCTCATGTATGTTCCGATTAAGAATAAATTAATAGAGGCTTATGAAGATAATATAGTTTCGCAAGCTTTAGAGCAAGAAATGAGGAATGGGAAACAGTCAGATTCTGAACCTGTCTTATATTACATTTTTCATAAGAGGAAATTAATACTAGAGTATAATCCGAAGATATCGTTGACCGAACCAATTAACTTTATAAATGATAGGTTATTGCCTTCGTTCTATTCTGTAGTCATAAGAAAATCATATAAGACTGTTATTAAGTTAGCAAAGTCCTTAGGTTAAGAGGAAAGAGTTAATTTTCTTGTCAGCATGCGTAGCCAGCAATCGAAGTCCTTGGCAATAACAGTCGAATACAATATACATCCTGTTGGTAATAATGCTATACAGCAAAAAGAAAATACTTTAAAAGTTAATACTTACAACGTAAATGAAACTAAGTCAGCCTGAAGAAAAAAAAATACCTTGATAGTTCAGTTAGACGATATCAAAGTCCAATTACAAGATCTCGTGCAACGAACTGCGCTCGCAAAAGTTTCTCACGCACACAAAGGAAAATCTGTGTGTATACAATCTTATGAGCGTTCGCGTTTGGAACAAAGTAATCCAGTTCATGCATTCTTCGCTTCCTCTCATATACAGCCTCTTGCTTCTGTCGATGCAGTCAATGTAAATGAGAATGTAAAGTCGAATAATAGGAATAAAGCAGACAATAATGTGTAATAATATTAGGAATAGTAAGCGATATTATGTTCCTATTCAATATGAAGTTAATTTGCCTCATGTTAATGTATATATTGATAATAAGCCTCATTTATTTCTATTGGATTCAGGCAGCACTATCAGCATAATTTCTGGTAATAGTTTAAGTAATAAGTATAAAATACTCAAAGGAACGACTTTTATTCGTGGCGTCACTGGAAATTCTCAAGAAAGTGATGAAATCGCTTTAGTGAAATTTAAATTAGGAGGACAGTATTTTACGGATCCTTTTCGAGTGTATAAAGATTTTCTGTATAATAGCATAATTAGCCAAGATTTCTCGATAAATCATCTTGTGATGGTTTATCACAATAAGAATCCTTTTAGTTTTGTTAAATTTGGTATTCCTCCAAGAGTTGAATCACCGCCATACGTATCTTTTGATGAAATTTTTAACCATATAGCGAAATTACATAAACCTCAATTTTTAGTAGCTCGCTCTGTTGTTTACCTCCAAATTCAAGTGTTCAAATTGCATTTAAAATTAAATGATCTTGCAGGTACTCGTAATTTACTAGTCCCTATAGTAATAGATTCGCAGGCAGAAATTTTTGTGCGTAAATCAGTTGTAGGCGAAATTCATCCAGTAATTTATGTGATTAATCCTACCAAAATTAAACTTTACTTGTAAAAAGATTTTGTTTTGAGTTCTGCCGAATATGTTATCAATGATACCAACTTCAAGAAACAAAATAACACTAATAAGGTTCATCAAGTCAATGCACTAGATACAAAGTCTTTACCTGAAAGTTATGATAAATATCGTGTAAATATTAACCCTGAATTTTTGCCACATCAACAGGAGTAATTATATGGCTTAGTAGAGGAATTTTATTCTAGTTTTTCTTGGAATGAATTTGATTGGAATGATTCGGTTGTGCTAAAGTATATAAGCATAAAATTGAATTAGTAGACAACATTCCGGCCAATCGGCCCCAATTTGCAATCCCATATCATCTACGGGATGAGATCCAAAAACAAGTAGATATTTTATTGAAAAGTAAGATCTTTGATCGTAGTATTAGTCCGTTCAATTCTCCGGTAATGCTTGTTAAGAATAAGAATGGACAATATCGATTAATAGAAGATGGGTGATACATAAATAAAAAATGGTTCCTGACAGTTTTCCGGTTCCTCCTATCCAGGATATTTTGACTAATTTGACAGGACGGAAATATTTATGTTCCAGCGATGTTTTCGGAGCATGTTTTAATATTCCCCTCACTGAAGAATCAAAACCTATTACAACTATTTCGATTTCGAACCTCGGATCGCACCATTTTCATTTTCTGCCTCAGGGTATTAAGACATCTACTACTGGTATGAATAGATTAGTAAAACTCACTTTAGAAGGTCTCCCACAAGATAAAATATTTGCTTATATTGACGATTATTTTTGGTCTAGTGATAGCTTTTCATGAAATTCTGAGTTAACTCGTATGTTGCTTCAAAGAATAAAAGAAACTGCTTTAAAGCTTTCCCCAGAAAAAAACAAAATTGGGATATTTTTCATTAGATGTTTTAGGTCACACTGTTAGTAAAGATGATTTGTCTATTTCGAAACGAATAATTAACTCAATTTCCAACTATCAACGTCTGAAAACAAAGAAACAAGTTAAAAGTTTTTGAAGATTGGCTTCGTTTGTTCGTTCATATTTACCTAATTTCAGTCAATTGGCAGGAGCGTTACTTTCTTTGTTGAAATAAGACACTCCTTTTTGCTGGAAGGAAGCACAGTAGACAGCATTCAAATATCAAACAAGCCATAATTTCAGCACGTTTATTGAGATATAAGCCTGATTATTCTCTGTATGTCTATTTTGATGCTAGCAAGGTCGCTCTTTCTGGACTAATCAAACAATCTTAAAATTCACCTGACGACACAAATCTAGTTTCTATTAGTTATTGTAGTCGTGCAACGTCTCCTAGTGAGAGAAAAATACACACATACCAGCTTGAAGTACTAGCATTGTTGTATTCTTTACGTTCATTTATGTATTTTCTTTTGGGATGTCATTTTTATTTGAAGACAGATTGTCATAGTTTACTTTATTTGAAGCAAACAAAGAATGTAAGTAAAATTTCCAGATGGTTGAGTGAAATTGAATCGTATAATTTCACTATTTCACACATTAGTGGCTCCAGTAGCATAGAGGCAGATGCCATTTCACGTTTTTCTAACCCCACTAGAAATTTGGAAGATGAGGAAAAGAATCAAGAAGATCCGAATTTTTTTTTACTCAGAACACAAATTCATTTTCAATTTTAGATGAACCAAATCTGGCAACAGAAGAGATTAAAGATGCGTTTTAAAAATATTTTTTTCTTGGTTGGAACAGAAAGAAAATAGAAATCCTAAAATAGCACACCAAGCGTGATATTTCTCTATTACCTATCTATTAATCTATTAGGGATGGAATTTTGTATAGAAAACAGAAAACTACTCAAGGTATAAAATTTTTGGTTGCAGTTCCTACTTCTTTGCGTTATAAAGTTTTTCATGGTTGTCATACGTCTGCATTGGGATCATCTCATTCTGGTCACTCTAAAACCTATGATATGTTAGTAAAAGCAGTGTATTTTCTCAACATGAAGAAATATATATATCAGAAGTGTCGAGAATGTACGACTTATCAAGTATAGAAATCGAAAATTGGTTCTCCGTATGGTACATTGCTTACTTATCCTTAAGTTCCCCCCTTCTAACGCGTCCACATAGATGTAGCTGGGAATTATTACCCCAATAATATGTTAAATCACAAATATTTGGTAGTAGTAGTAGACAAATACATAATTGAAGATTTCCTTCCTGATGTTACAGCAAGTTCTTTGTCTTCATTTCTTTATCATAAAGTAATTTTAAAATTTTGAATTTTCTATGAAATTGTCTTAGACAAAGGCAGTTTATTCACTAGTGGACTATTTAAAGAATTATGTGCTATGATTGGTGCTAACATGCGTTTTGTAAATGTACATGGGCATTATAGTAATGGTGTTTGTGAAATTAGTATTATGAACATAAAACAACGATTAAAATCAGCTTTATGTGACAAGGATTTAGGAGAATGGATTGACTTATTACAACCCATAGTTTTTTCGCTTAACGTCACCAAGAATTTATCGTCTCAAATTTCACCATTTGAATGTCTTTTGGGCTTCAAACCTAGGTTACCTCATCAGGCAATATTAAATACCCCGTGTCAATACGAAGAAAATCCTATTCGTTTACAGCAATTACAAGAAACTAGAGATAGAAAAGAAAGAAAATTTTTATAAACGTCATAAAAGGGCGACAAAATTTTTTGACAAGAGACATACGAAACCTGTTTTTAAAGGAGAAAAAGTTTGGATATTGGATACTACAAGGAAGAAATGTTACGCCAAAGCGGAAAGTTTATTGGTCCAGGCATAATTGAACCAGTGGAAAATCCAAATTCGTATTTTGTTAAGTATAAGACCGCCCGAGGATCTTATAAGATAGACAGTATAGCAGTCCAGAGATTGAAGAAGTTTTATGAGAAGGAAAACCCGAAAGAGGAAGACCACCTTGAAGACAATGACGAAGAGATGCCTATCAACGTCTGCACGGAAGACCATACGATGAAAAAGAAAACGAGACGCGAAGACCATCAAGGACCCCAACTGAAGATATTTTCAACCCCAGGAAACAATGTTTGGAAGAAAAAGTTTTCATCTCTTCTCTTCATATTAAGGATGTGATTGCCGAAAATCTACGAACGTGGGTAACTATAGGAGATAATTCCACAGAAGAAACACCGAAATTTGCTTGTAATACTGCCATCAATCAGAAGATTAGTATTTATAAAGGTCTATAGTGTATATAAAAGCAGATGTCTTAATAGATCCGACTAATGAAACCTTAACTCCTTTGGGTGGTGCAGATAAAGCCATTCAAGATGCAGATGGGTCTGAATTTTTTGAAGAATGTTTGACTATATCATCATTGAAGGCAGGAGAAGCGAAGATTGCCAATGGTTATGGTTTACCAGTTAATTATGTAATTATGACATACGGACTACGAAATTCAGACAAGAAGATTTTACGAGAGATAAAAATTGTTTCAAAGTGATGTTGGAGAATGAATGATCTTTCTACAATTGTACTACTCAACGTATCGATTGGAGCATTTAAATTTCCGAAGTTAGAAGCTGCCAAAATTGCCTTGGCTACAACAAGAATATTTTTAGAGGAACACCTAGATGACATAGACCGTGTCGTATTTTGTATTTATGATAGAGAAAATTGGGACATTTATCAGCGATTACTCCGCTTATATTTTCCCATTGATGAAGAACCTGTTAGTCAGTCTGTCCGCACATAACATCCATGTAGATTACTTTTCTTGAAGATTGGATTGTGGATAGGAACACCTTGTAGATGGATGATGAACACTTTGAAACTTGGAGTACTTCGAATTTTGGAACACGTTGGAATCTTCAATACTTGTAATATTCTTTCCCATTGGACAACGTATGATTCAAAAATTTTCTTATTATTTTTTTGAAATGTGAGTATGTGAAGAATGAAGAAAATTCACGACACGCATATGGATAGATATTTCAGTGGATAAATTGAGAAGATAGAAGATTGAAGTCAAGATTGCAAGAACCATACTTCATCCTTTTAGATATCTAGGATTCGTTGCCATGATTGATGTCCAGCATTCGATGCCCGAAAAGGACAAGATTTAAGAAGAAAGAAGATGAAGATAAAAAGAATTAATATGTTAGTTAGGGTTGTAGGTTGTATGTGGTGAATACTTCTGTTGTGCTGATTTCATATAGTTTAATTACAGCCAGTATATGGGGCTATAACCATGTTTTGGAATTCTTTTCCAGTCTACGGATGCTTTAGGCCTGAATAACCTAAAGCTCATTTTTCGCAAACTGAAATCAGTACCCTTCTTGTGCAGTCTAACTTTGCTTTCTTTCGTTAGGTAGATAGTATTACAACATTGTTTTTTCTTCTCGCGTATTAGTCACGTTTGATATTGAAGTTTTATTTTCAGCATTAGAGGAACATACACACACACACACACACACACATATATATATATATATATATATATATATATATATATATATATATATATATATATATATAAAATATCATAATCAAATAAATAAATAAATATTTGATAATTGTGGTATATATATATATATATATATATATATATATATATAGAGAGAGAGAGAGAGAGAGAGAGAGAGATCTACGTTAGATTATACCACATTCATCAAATATTTATTCATTTGATTATGATTTCTTTCATTATACGTATGTAAGTTTTGATAATCTATATTAGTGATAATTGAATTCATTATTCTTCCTACGTTTAATTTCCCTTCCCTGAACACTAACGGAACTCCACCCTAACATTTTAAAACAGATGTCACTCACAACGATATTATGCAAGCACTAATGTTTATTTTTCTTTTTCTGACTTTCCATCTTCCCAGAGCGCTGTTGTTACATATTCACGATCACCTAGTGAACTACATAAACTGTCTCGGAAATACATACTCAGCAGTTTGGGACGAATGATTAATTCAAATAAACAATATGATATACAAAGAACTGTTTTATCTTCAACAAACATTTTTTTGGAATTTCTTCAATATTCTTTTTTGTACAACAGAAAATTGAAATTTTCGTGTATTTCCAGTTTCGAGGAGGGGGTGTGAAGTAGCTCTGTCTTAGATGTGAAGTGACTATGAGATAATTGTGTAAACTCCTAACTTAATTCGCTAAATTTCATTATTAAATTGTATTAAATTGCATTATCAACGACAGAATCATGAACTTTTGAAAATTCATCGGAAGAAAACTTTGATCAAGATTGTACATTCTCAGACAGCATTTGTAAACGCATATTTGTTAATAAACTCGACTAGTTTCCTCATTACCTTTCCGCATACCTTCAAGCATAGCCCGATTCATTGAACTCCTAAGTCATTATTTTTCAGCCGAACAAAACCACGGGGACACAACAATAAAAGGTATTCCACAGACGGTTAAGATAGGTGCAGGACCGACGAGAAAAGAAGATCGCACCGTTGGAGAATAACCAGCTCCATAAGTCAGAAGTACCATTCTCTTGGTTCATCACCGCAAGTACATCAAGCTTAAGTTGAGACTAATGGAATGAAGGTGTAGGAGAATATCATCGTAAAGACGCATTATCGACGCCCCTTGCAGATCAACAGGATAGAGATCCAGATGTTGACTGTCTCCAGCTTATTCCGGCTCCTCCAGAGAAAGACATTCATCGTTCCAGATGACCATTACGACCCCAGCCTCATTGGATCTATCAAGCTAGTGCTCATTCCTTTATTTCAGTTAAAACCTTTCTCTTTCTCTTACCTTTCCCACAACTAGTCATTTTTCAAAATTACAAACATTTGAACACCTTCTTCTGCTGCCGTGCTGGTTTCGGCTGTTTTGGAATCGATTCTTAGGATGCTAATGAATGATGGTGGTGTCATGGAGATTCATACAAGACCCACTCCTCATCACATCTCAACACCATGTCCAGAAATCGCTCCTTCCTCGGACACAGCAAATAAACACAGGTGTCTGCTCGCATTGTCTTTTGGCCCGGAGTCAAATCATGTGGGAACTATCGACCCACCTTGTAGTACTTCTCAAGATGATGGACTTGCTTCCGAATGGTTTGTCCACTTACACTAAATTGTAGTCCCAGTTAGTCACATGTGTGGCCACTGTTCGCCTCAATTGCTGCCCGAAGATCATTTTGCATATGTGTTGGTCGCCGGGCACGTGGTGCGTCTTCGAGTATTTCGTCACCGTCCTTAAACCTAGTAAACCATCACTGCAATGTCCGTGTAATCACGACACCATCAGAAAAGCCTAGTATATCTTTCGCCCCGAGATTGAACATCATACATGCCCTTATGACGCTCTGTGGAGGTCCCATGTTCACTCTGTCCTTAAGCAAGTTCCCGGTGTAACTGAACTGCTACAACCAGGTAGTATGTTGAATATAAACACACCAACAATTGACCTGAGCCTTATCTCCATTCGGATTCAACTTATGGTGTGAGGGCCAATTGTATGCTGAGCCCTACAAAAGCGGCAGAACTTTCTTGGTTACCTGTATACCATCTACCGAAAGTTCATATTTTTCCGCCTTTGGGAACCAAATTCTTTTGATTGTTGAAGAAAACTGATTCCGGATAAGCAAAGGCGTATTACTCTTGTAGTATCTTTCTTCCTCTCATCGACATGTATAAGTTACCTATAATACAGGGGTATATTCTAGGAAATTGAAGAATACATTACGCCAGCACATACGTCAGCAATGACGGGTTCGAAGAAAATAAAACGACCAAATCCTGAAATTGTAATGCAGTCCAATGACAGCCAGTGCTATCCACATGGCACTGTATAGCGAAGTTGTCAACCAAGCTTAAAGTCAGTTTTTATAGGTAAATATGTTTCTATTTTAAAATGATTTGTTGTGTTTGGCAGGCAGCCTCGGAGCAACTAAGGCAAGAATGTAGTGGAGAACTCTCAATATTAATTGACTTTCAGTCTTAATTCTTCTAAAGTAATTTTAATCTAAAACTTAGTGTAAATGTTGCTGGTAAGCCTTATTTGGAATACTATTGTAACTATTGACTAACTATTGTAACTATTGAAACTTGTAATTTGTAATTTGAAACATACAATATTGATGTAATAATTTGTCAAAGCTATCAGATATCATGCATCAGCATTCCGCTGTCACAAGTTATTTTAAACGTTCTGTAATTTACTTTCTTTCCCTTCGTTTATCTTTCTTCTATTTTTGTTTAAAAAATTGCATATTCTTTAATTGAAAAAGGGAGTATTTCCATTGTTCTAGTCCGAAACCCATCCTTTCTACGACAGAATTTAAGGTACACTAGACGAACGTGTCGAGAACCATATATCCCTAGACACACTTTTACTTATAGTATCTCATATTTTTGTGAACTCGGGCTTGAAAAGAGCTGTTGGACTCTCCCCAGTCGTCCTGCTCCTACCTACCCATTATGGAGAAATTATGAAATTTGCTAACAGGTAGAGAGAAGTACTAAACACTCTTTCGCAGTTCATGCAGATCTGTTATAATAAGGTTTCCTCTTGCTCAACTGGGAGATGCGTAGTCGTTCCATCGTGATACCTCTCAATTCAGATAGATCCCCAATTACCTCATGATACAGATTCAGCACCATTTAATGTGTGGTCAGAAGGGAAGTAAGGAACCCTACATCCGTATTAACAATTGTGCAAACCATGAACTAGCATTATATATTTCATAACCTTTTTCTTGTGTACTACGGGGTGTTTGCAAGCACAGCTAGTAAATATTGATATACATATGTATAACAGAAAAAAAATAAAAAATGAAGAATTCTGCATATAGTTAAATATAGTTTTAAAGTTTTTTTTTTTTTAGCATGGGTATACATTGTTCTTTGCAGGCGTGTGTTCGTCATAAATTTATCTAACAATATTTAAGTGGCAAACAATTTGTATTTACGTTAAGTAATAAGAATTTTAAGTAGGTAGCATTCTAAGTATATATACGTATGTGTATATATAGGGTTAGGTTAGGGTTTTATTTTTTAAAATACAGTATGTCTTTGTCTTTTTCATGAAGAGCAACACGATCTAGAAGTAGCTTTTTATATTGCCCACTCTTATGCATAGTTATATGTTTCATTGTGTATCCTCCTTTTCACATCTATTTGCATCTTGTTTCTGTGTACTGAATCTCTCCCTTTGCAACACGCAAGCAAACGAGGCTAACTGAAGTTCACTCTCACTGTTTACCACTCGCCAAGCGAGTTGCTGGAGTTCTCGAGATGCATGACACTCAATGGTGAATGTGACCAAAGAAATTCGGAATCGATTCCAGCCAATCAGAGCAAGCATGGGGAATCGAGTACGGAGCCCAGAACTCATTTATCAGACAACAATCCCGAGTACAAACAGAATCAATTCTGCAAGGAAGATGTGCTGGACACGGTTTGTGAAAAGTGAACACAAGCAGAATCGAGACCGGCTGCTCTCAGAATGGAAGTACAGGAAAGCAGGTGTTTTATGAGCCTACTTTGTTCGTTACTGGTCAGTCAGATAGTAAACAAACAACATCAACACCGTCAATGATACCAATATACAACGTAGGCTAATCACAATTTCTAAACTGCAGGTGTTCCATACGTGTATTTTAGCAGACATTTGCTATAATAATTGTAGCTTTCATTCTATGAGTGGCTTATCACGCCAGATAATAACGTTCAACAGAATGATACGTGGTCAGTACCAGGGGTGTATGCATTTAGGTCCTGGGGGTTCGGGGCCCCTCCATGAGATCTCGATTTTTCTGTAATTTTAGTATCATTTTAGGGGGAATTTTACAAATTTTAACCCTAGGAACACAAAGGTATTTTTGGGTTACATGGAACACCTCTGAGGCCCACAGCATTAAGATCATTATTTCTCATGGAAAATAATTTATCTTGTATCATAATAACTTGGGATGTCAAACACATCATACAGTTATATTCTTTATTATTAATTGGTTCCTAAGTATAGTGTTGCTAACTATATGTGTGTTATTGTTTAAGCTACCATTTTTTTTATTTATGTAAGTAATTAATATCTATTTACAGTGAAACCTGTTTATGTTGGCCACCATCCGTTCCATTGAAAAGTGGCCAACTTACAGAACAAGTGATTGGTGTATTTTTAGAATAGGATTTCTAGTATTATTTGTTTGTAAAATTTTAATAATCAATACCACGACAGCTACTTTTAAATAATGTATATAGAGTACTCATAACAATACACAGTACTAGAAAAAAGCTCCTTCGTGGTTAAGCGGTTAGCGTACGCGCCTTTGGCGTGGGAGATCCGGGTTCGATTCCCGGCGGAAACTCCTGTGATTCGGATTACACGTTAATCAGTAGATCGACGTCTCATATAGCCTCACTGGTGAACGGGACGTTAAACTCACACTCAACTCAACACAGTACTAAAAATATTTACTACAGTATATTTAATATATGTACCTTTTTCTTCCTGAAAACTAGTCTGGTACACTGAATTATTCGGATGGAAAACACAATCACACAAACAACCATATGCAGTGTATTGAAATTGTTATTGTAGCATACGGAGTTATTCATATTGAAAACAAAAAAGCAAAATTATAAATTCAATAATTTATATGCAGTTTATGATTTTTTCGGCAGTGACAAATATTTTCTGTAGATACCTTTCGAAAAGTAGCAAACCAGTTATTAATAACAAATTTATTCATGATGGTTCATTGTAGACGTATGTCTTTCATTCTTTTTTTACATATGAAAATTTTAATTTTGTAGTAACTACCTCTTGTTAATGAACTACAAGTGTTACCGTTGGAGTGAAAGACGTTTTGAGAAAATCTTAAGGGAATTCATATCTCAAAATCTCCGCTACCTTTCAACAAGCAGCAGGTGCCAATAAATGACAATTGAGATGGTTAGTTTTAACCTTTGAGAATTTTCCGAAATTACTAAAGCTCCCTACTGATGAAGCGAGCCAATATAGCTAATGATTTTACCAAAACAGACAGGGTAAACAAATACGTACAACCATTTCCTGAATTCCTGTACGTGCTTTTTCTTATACACATCTTCCTTCACCACCCTTTGTCAGGGTAGTGTTCTGGCCATTGACCTGAAAGAATAAATCGTGAGAATCTATGCTTTTATGTCTCCAGTAACAAGTACTGAACAATTGGCTCTCATAGGGAATACGAAAGAGTTAAGAAAAATAACAAAACGTATTCGCGTGGCCAAGATACGCAGGTAAATTTATCATTATCAACATAGGATAAACGAAACAGACCGAGATAAGCAGGTGGCCAAGTTGACAGGTTTTACAACATTTTATTTGTTTGTGCAGAAAAAAACTGACAAACAGATCAATATCGACTTAGTACAGTGTAGTATTCGTACTATGCTGACTTCTAAAAGCATTTTGGTGGTGATGCAGTAAAGTGGGCTGGAATGGGGAAGAGTGGAGTATACTTCAGTATTTCAAAGAATTCAGGATTAATCTTTTATAATTCCATCCCGGTTATCCTTGAAATGGCGAAATTCTTTCAAGTTTTGTTTCCACGAAAATATAAACAGTGTGAGGGACATTCATTAGACACTATAGCGGATGTCAGCAGAGAAGCAGTGTTGCCAACTCAACATAAGTTATAATTTCTCTAGTAGCACAACGTCAGTTTTCTGAACCGATGGAATGAACATGTAAATCGTAAGCAAACAAGCTTCGACTTGTCTGTCAGTTCTGTAAACTAATACCACTACAACATCATGAATATTACAAGGGATTCATTGCAAGAAATGTACCAATGCTTCCATTTGCTTTAGGAGATAAAATATTCAAATCACTGTCTTTTGCTTCCAAATCTGACAGGGTTAATATCACTACAACATCATGAATATTACAAGGGATTCATTGCAAGAAATGTACCAATGCTTCCATTTGCTTTAGGAGATAAAATGTTCAAATCACTGTCTTTTGCTTCCAAATCTGACAGGGTTAATATCACTACAACATCATGAATATTACAAGGGATTCATTGCAAGAAACGTATGACTGCTTCCGTTTGCTTTAGGAGATAAAATGTTCAAATCACTGTCTTTTGCTTCCAAATCTGACAGGGTTAATATCACTACAACATCATGAATAGTACAAGGGATTCATTGCAAGAAATGTACCAATGCTTCCATTTGCTTTAGGAGATAAAATGTTCAAATCACTGCCTTTTGCTTCCAAATTTGACAGGGTTAATATCACTACAACATCATGAATATTACAAGGGATTCATTGTAAGAAATGTACCAATGCTTCCATTTGCTTTAGGAGATAAAATGTTCAAATCACTGTCTTTTGCTTCCAAATCTGACAGGGTTAATATCACTACAACATCATGAATATTACAAGGGATTCATTGCAAGAAATGTACCAATGCTTCCATTTGCTTTAGGAGATAAAATGTTCAAATCACTGTCTTTTGCTTCCAAATCTGACAGGGTTAATATCACTACAACATCATGAATATTACAAGGGATTCATTGCAAGAAATGTACCAATGCTTCCATTTGCTTTAGGAGATAAAATGTTCAAATCACTGTCTTTTGCTTCCAAATCTGACAGGGTTAATATCACTACAACATCATGAATATTACAAGGGATTCATTGCAAGAAATGTACCAATGCTTCCATTTGCTTTAGGAGATAAAATGTTCAAATCACTGTCTTTTGCTTCCAAATCTGACAGGTTAATATCACTACAACATCATGAATATTACAAGGGATTCATTGTAAGAAACGTATGACTGCTTCCGTTTGCTTTAGGAGATAAAATGTTCAAATCACTGTCTTTTGCTTCCAAATCTGACAGGGTTAATATCACTACAACATCATGAATAGTACAAGGGATTCATTCAAGAAATGTACCAATGCTTCCATTTGCTTTAGGAGATAAAATGTTCAAATCACTGCCTTTTGCTTCCAAATCTGACAGGGTTAATATCACTACAACATCATGAATATTACAAGGGATTCATTGCAAGAAATGTACCAATGCTTCCATTTGCTTTAGGAGATAAAATGTTCAAATCACTGTCTTTTGCTTCCAAATCTGACAGGGTTAATATCACTACAACATCATGAATATTACAAGGGATTCATTGCAAGAAATGTACCAATGCTTCCATTTGCTTTAGCAGATAAAATGTTCAAATCACTGTCTTTTGCTTCCAAATCTGACAGGGTTAATATCACTACAACATCATGAATATTACAAGGGATTCATTGCAAGAAATGTACCAATGCTTCCATTTGCTTTAGGAGATAAAATGTTCAAATCACTGTCTTTTGCTTCCAAATCTGACAGGGTTAATATCACTAAAACATCGTGAATATTACAAGGGATTCATTGCAAGAAATGTACCAATGCTTCCATTTGCTTTAGGAGATAAAATGTTCAAATCACTGTCTTTTGCTTCCAAATCTGACAGGTTAATATCACTACAACATCATGAATATTACAAGGGATTCATTGTAAGAAACGTATGACTGCTTCCGTTTGCTTTAGGAGATAAAATGTTCAAATCACTGTCTTTTGCTTCCAAATCTGACAGGGTTAATATCACTACAACATCATGAATAGTACAAGAGATTCATTGCAAGAAATGTACCAATGCTTCCATTTGCTTTAGGAGATAAAATGTTCAAATCACTGTCTTTTGCTTCCAAATCTGACAGGGTTAATATCACTACAACATCATGAATATTACAAGGGATTCATTGCAAGAAATGTACCAATGCTTCCATTTGCTTTAGGAGATAAAATGTTCAAATCACTGTCTTTTGCTTCCAAATCTGACAGGTTAATATCACTACAACATCATGAATATTACAAGGGATTCATTGTAAGAAACGTATGACTGCTTCCGTTTGCTTTAGGAGATAAAATGTTCAAATCACTGTCTTTTGCTTCCAAATCTGACAGGGTTAATATCACTACAACATCATGAATATTACAAGGGATTCATTGTAAGAAACGTACCAATTCTTCCATTTGCTTTAGGAGATAAAATGTTCAAATCACTGTCTTTTGCTTCCAAATCTGACAGGGTTAATATCACTACAACATCATGAATATTACAAGGGATTCATTGTAAGAAACGTACCAATTCTTCCATTTGCTTTAGGAGATAAAATGTTCAAATCACTGTCTTTTGCTTCCAAATCTGACAGGTTAATATCACTACAACATCATGAATATTACAAGGGATTCATTGCAAGAAACGTTTCACTGCTTCCATTTGCTTTAGGAGATAAAATGTTCAAATCACTGTCTTTTGCGTCCAAATCTGACAGGGTTAATATCACTACAACATCATGAATATTACAAGGGATTCATTGTAAGAAACGTACCAATTCTTCCATTTGCTTTAGGAGATAAAATGTTCAAATCACTGTCTTTTGCTTCCAAATCTGACAGGGTTAATATCACTACAACATCATGAATATTACAAGGGATTCATTGCAAGAAACGTTCCACTCCTTCCATTTGCTTTAGGAGATAAAATGTTCAAATCACTGTCTTTTGCGTCCAAATCTGACAGGGTTATTTCCACCTTGCTATATTCGAGCTCACTACCTTCTATGTCAGATTCATTTAAAAGTCCTTTAAGTTCTTTCTCAATTGAACGTAGGCGAAGGGCACGATTTCCATTCTTCCAATGTTGCTGCACATTCCCTCATACAGCCACAGTCACACAATAATGAATTGACAATTTCTGACAATTTCCTGTGAAATATGCGTCTTCTGTCAGTGTTGCAGGCTGCTGATTGTAGATTCTATGATCAAAAATTCTTGATAACACCATAGCTGCAGCAGCATAGTTCTTTCCAATCACTATTGATACTTGATGCCTTCTCTTGCTATTCATAAAATTCCTAAAATTAGGCTAAATTTACACAAAAGTAGAAATTTCGGAAATTCGAAGGAACGCTGGACCCATTCCTCCGAAGGCGCAGGCGTTAGTTATTAGACCAGTGGACTTAGAACGTTATTATTTACCTTACTTCATTCAGAAAGATATTATTTATATTTGCTGAAATCTTCATGTGTTAATATATTTACTGTCTTGATTTAAAATTCTTTCCAACTGAATAAAATTGGACAAACTTAGATAATAAATTCTGGCTCTCGAATGTGAATAAACAACCATTCTATGCTATGTTTCTTTTTTTTTTTTTTAATAAAAGTCCATCATGTGCACAGAAGCATGTTGCAATTCGTTGTGCTGCATTTTGTTCCTACTATAGGCCTACTTCTTACTGTTTCTGCTCGACTCGATTCTTTCTTGTTTCGGACTTATTACACCTTCTACGACTTGCTTTACTGACCCTCCCCTCCCCCCGCAGATAATAGGAGGAAACAAGGTGTACGCTACTTCATAAATTCAGTCAAAGCTCTTTGGGCCGATATTAGATTAGGGGAAAAATGAGTTATGTTTTCAAATATTTTTTTATTTCTTCAAGCAAAATTACATCAGATAATAAAACACAGTTTTACGATACCTGTCAGTATACGACAGCGCTGGAACATGATCTATTTCAGAGAAATTATTCATTTCTCAGAAACACTTGTAAATTTTTGTTATTACCGTCACATTTATATTTTCTTCACCATAATTGGAGTATTGCAATTTTGTTTTATTTATCATACTTGCTAGATCTATCGTAATATATTGAACAACAATATAATCAATTTTAGTGAAAAATAGGCTGCAGGGAAGCAAACTGGTTCACACTGGTTTTTCATGAATCTAGTAAATTCTGAATCTGAAGGAATTTTGACGTTTCGAATTTCGGAACTCGAGATATTTGAATTTAAAGTCACCAGGGTAGCAAACTGGTTCACACTGTTTGTTTCATGAATCTAGTAAATTAGACCACGAGATACATGAATTTGAAGGAAGTTTGACGATTCGAATTTCAGAACTCGAGATATTCGAATTTGAAGTCACCAGGGTAGCAAACTGGTTCACACTGTTTTTTTTATTTGTTTTTTCTTCTTGATTATCGTAAATTACACTACGATGAATATTGATTCCAATACTCTCTGTCGATAAGACTTTTGAAGTTGAATACTTGCAAATTTGAAATTTAATATGACATAATGGAGATGATTTTCAGCATAATATTTGAAAGAAGTTCTTTTCCTGTTTCTGATTCATAAAAGGTTTCACTGTTCGTATGCAGAGTAACTGGAAATTCGATGTATTAATTAGAGGGTTTATTCTACAACTAATTTGGAACATTTTTGCCTACATAGACCGAGGATCGCAAGTGAATTAATTTTGAGTTTTTTTTTTAACATTTGGGGATTTTTTTTTTCAATTTTCGGAGCTATAACTAGAGGCTGCTAGTTGTGAACAAAGTGCCTCTTTATGTCTTTTTAAATTGACACATTTTGAGTAGTCGTCGACTGAAATTATACTGTGAACAAAGCAACATATCTGAAAGTACCATAACTCCTCGGGAGGCTCAAAGTTATTATTATTATTATTGTTATTGTTGTTGTTGTTGTATATCACTACCAGAGTACTGTATTATTGCTTTTGATTTAGATTTTTTGAACAACTACAGGCATTCTAGGATTAGCAATTTGTGACTCAATCGTGTATTTATTCTACTTTCGGGCATGTTGTTTGTTTAGGGTATGGGTATTAACTTTCGTTGAGTCAACAGTTTTTAATGCAAGACATTCAGTCACTTTGTAAACTAATGATAATTTTGCGGTTCTTGATAGGTTGCTTCACATGTTCCTACATATAGATTTGAAAATTACGAATGGCACTTGTTTAAATGCTCATACATCCTCTCTGTATTCTAAATTTATGCATTTTAATTAGATGAATGGCATGCAGGTACAACATAGATATAATATACAGAATAACAAATTACACTATATAGGCTAGGTTTAATGTATAGTAAGTACCAGTCTCAAAATGTTTACAACTCAAGAAAATGAGGATTCAAATCTTCTCGAATCTTGATTAGAGGTTCAATATGTGCGTCAAGAACCCAAATTCTTAAGGGCTCATGTTCATTGTTAACATCAAGTGTATATCGGTTCCCGCATCTAAATAATTCTTCTACTTTTTCTTGAATAGTTTGACATTGATCAATTGCTGGTAATCCTGTTCTTCTACTCGGACTATAACAGTGTATTGGTCTGCAAAGTGCTCTTGCCAGAATGGCCATATGGATATTTGCTCCCCAGCCTTCTCGAGCTATACCTCCTTCATTCATATTTTCGTTAGTAACTACCTCAGAGCTATGATATATATAGTTTAGGAGATCTCCTTCGTTGTCAATAAAGAATTGGACGCGTTGAAGTTCATCTTGACGATCTGCTCGAGGAGTGAGTATCCAGTTTCGATTTTCCCACATATATTTGACGGTGTAGAGTCGTAAAAAATAGGCGTAAAACTCATGACCAAAGAGAGCAAAGCTAATTGCGTTGAACAAACAGTTACCCAAACCATTTATATGTGGAATTGTGAAATCACTAAGTAAGAAAGCCAACTGAGACTGTCGCTGCATATGATGTGTATCTCTTGAGGGATGATTTGGTGGAATTTGCCAGCCACAGATCTGTTCTTGATGTTGAACAGTTTGGAAAACTTCACTAACCCAATGAAGAGTTGGGAGAAAAGCATTGAGATCTTCAGCTGCGTGATGAAAGCGTATCCATGTGAGAGCATCACGAGATCGGGTGTTCAGCTCTTCCAGAAACTGACCCAATGGCTGGGAAGATGAATGTTGATCTGGCTTGGCTAGTGTTTCAGAGAATGTCACCTCCTTACGTTGTACTTGCGTTCCTAGTGACTCTAAATGTGCTTCAGAAAGATCCATCTCAAGTAAGGAAGGGTTGTGTCGACGAGGCTCCTCGACCAAATAGACATCAAGTTCTTCTTCTACATCTTTAGGGTGTTCATATCGCACTCCACCAATGCCAGGGTAAACGTTCCGAATGTCGATCAAGAACTGTTGAAACATTCGCCGCCAATCTTTTAATGTATAGCCTTTATGATTGTATTTGAAAGGCCTGAGAATATTCTGGAAGTACACATATTGATCGCAATACGTGGATGCGAATTCGATGAGCTCTCCTTCTTTATTTCTGTATACGCGAACACATTTGATGTGAGGTCTCATTTTCCCGCACATATTTTCGCAGTGATTTGTTGTTACTTTTACAAGGTCGGACTTATATGAATCCCCTTCCCTCGTGATTTTTACATTAATTTTTTAAAGCACTGTGAATGATTAACTCTTTTGTGGTTAACATTACAATTTTTGGATATATTATTATATCCAGACCAATGATCTGTTGTCACTGTTGATCCTTCTTCAATATTATCACGGATTATTTGCTCCAGGATTTCTGCATTTCTCGTTTCTGTAATTTCCACGAAGCAGTATCCAGTGTCTTTTTCAACAGCACCAACGGCCCACAGAGAATCTCCTCTCAGTTTCCGGCCTTGATGATTTTTACGAGTATACAGATGACATTCATCCATCTCGATTTCTCCTGTGAGTTTTCGCCGCTTACCGACAGCATAATGACATATTTCTCGGAACACTTTTGTCCACTCTGAAATAACACGTGGGGTAACGTTAGTTCTTTCAAAAGCATCCATTCGTCGTGATTCGTCTCCTTGTAGCCAAATGTAAATGAGATGAAGAATCTCCGTAAATTTCAAATGGGTGTTCTCAAAAACTGTGTTGTGAAGAGGGGAGTATCGCTGTCCACATGGTGGTTTGCACTTTCGCTTGAGACGCTTACATTCTGAACAATTTCGTGATCTGCATCCTTGGTTCGAGCAGCGAAAGCCCCAACCCAATTTCAGATCTTTCTGATTTATGACCCGTAAGTGACTGTGGCACACAAAGCAGGTGAACTCCTCCCTGTACTCATCTTCTGGACGATGAACTAACTGGTATTTCTGCAGAAATTTAATTGCGAACTCTTCAGAATTGAATATGCTAAGAAAGTTGTCCTTTGTCAAGTTTACCAGTTCGGGCCATATGCCCTCGTCGTTCTTTTCTGTTGTAATCATTGGCTTTCACCACTGCTTCATCTGTTCTTTTTTGTTTAACATAGTATGAGTTTGTTGAAAAACCAAACTGCTGCCTGAAATCAATCACCAAAAATTGGCATGCACTCTCAACAACAGGAACAGAGACAAGATTTAAACAACAGAAATTATATACTACCAGGATACTGTAAATGTAACAGTTTGTTTTAAAGTAGTTCACATAAACTTCACAATTCGTGCAATTTGTATTTAAATATTAATTTCCAGGAAATAACTAATTATTACAAAATAACCTGTAAGTTAGTTACAAATTACATCAAACATGAAGCTGAAACTTTATGTACCGGAAACATTATTTCTTTTCTGCCATCTATACGGCATCATATATAAAATGCTCCTATAGTTAATATTTTCCACTAGTTTCTTGAACTCCACATAACATAAGAGTAAAACAAATTATTTTCATATACAGTGAAATTTGTATTAATCAAAACTTAAATAAGGCGAAAATTTATCTATATCGGAAGTCCCAATGGTTAATTTTATTTCTTCCCAAATTTGTGCAAAACGGAAATCTGACCCAAACGTAAGAAAATGTTGAATCCAACACATTCAGTTTCATACAAGTTATACTGTAATAATAATAATAATAAGAAGAAGAAGAAGGGGGAGGAGGAGGAGGAAGAGAACGTTTACTCCAATATATCCAAAGCAGATGAACATGATTACTTCTGATTGATCGTCACTCGTTTTATTCACTTGTAAATATTTCGATCTTTTTAAGTATATTATGCTTAGGTAGTGCCATTTCCTATTTTCTACGTTTCTACTTATGTTGCTTCAGCGTGCCGCTCAGTCAATAAAATATAAAGGAGTACTTTAAATATAGTAGGCTAGTAGAAAAATATATAGTAGGCTACGTGCCAAAAACTAAAAAGTAGAATATTCGATAAACAAGAGTTATTTGTTATATACACTACTATTTATCAATAAATCAAACAAACTATTACGATTCGGGTCGGGTATGGACTTTTGGGTTTCGGGTAGAACAACGATGAATTTCGAAAAAGTACTTATTCAGGCGTAATAACAATTGAAAATGTATTATTATGCAAAATTTGGTAGGTACCCCAATGGGGTTCGGGGGTATCATGGGGTACCAAATGTATAAATTTTTAAATGTTTTGAAACATATGTCTACGAAATCTTTCAGAGAACGTTACAAATACTACATAATCGAAAACCACATTTCGCTACACCTCTTGGTTACCGAAATATGGGGAAATAAACAGTGATACCATAGATGTGTGGGGTTTGCGTACTAGATGGAAAAATTTCGAAAAACTAAACACATTCCTAATAACAATCTCAAAAGACGTTTAAATCCAAAACAAACACAAACAGCTGTGGGGTTTTAGGGGTACCATGGGGTCGTAAAACATCCATTTCTAAACACTAGCAAAACACGGCTTAACATGCTTTTAAAGAACATTACATAGATGTGTTTAACGAAAATACCAAGTCAGTACACCTAACTGTTACCGAAATATAGGGAAATAAATAACTGGCATCATAGGTTAGTGGGGTTCACATGCTAAAAGTTACAGTTTTGAAAAATTAATTATTCAGGCCTAACAATAATACCAAGAACATTCATAATCCATAAAAAAAACACATACTAATGGGGTTTAGGGGTACCATGGGGTTTGTGAAACCCCCACATCTACTTCAGTTTTCAATTTCCTTCGGCTAGCTTAAACACAACTCTCAGCTGGGTCAAATACCGAAAACTGTAGGTCAATATCTAAGAAACTAACCGAGATTTTAAGGATAGTATTTTTGATGACGTCATACATATATAGATACTTATGGATATGGATTTTTGGGTTTCTACTATAAGGAGGAGAAATTTCACAAAACTAATATATTTGCATTAATATACAATCTAATAGACATTCTGTAGTAAAATATGATGCTACCCCTATGGGTTAAAACAGAACCCCACTATAGTTTTTATAAAAAGAATACTTCATTTACTAATTTCTTTCGGCTACCTTAAACAATTCAATCAGATGTGTCGAATACTGAAAACTGCATGTCAATATCTAAAAAAGGAACCGAGATTTTAAGAATTATATTTTTGATGACGTCATAAATATAGATTCTTATGGATATGGACTTTTGGGTTTCTACTATAAGGAGGAGAAATTTCACAAAACTAATATATGTGCTGTAATATACAATCTAATAGACATTCTGTAGTAAAATATGATGCTACCCCTATGGGTTAAAACAGAACCCCACTATAGTTTTTATAAAAAGAATACTTCATTTACTAATTTCTTTCGGCTACCTTAAACAATTCAATCAGATGTGTCGAATACTGAAAACTGCATGTCAATATCTAAAAAAGGAACCGAGATTTTAAGAATTATATTTTTGATGACGTCATAAATATAGATTCTTATGGATATGGACTTTTGGGTTTCTACTATAAGGAGGAGAAATTTCACAAAACTAATATATATGTGCATTAATATACAATCTAATAGACATTCTGTAGTAAAATATGATGCTACCCCTATGGGTTAAAACAGAACCCCACTATAGTTTTTATAAAAAGAATACTTCATTTACTAATTTCTTTCGGCTACCTTAACCAATTCAATCAGATGTGTCGAATACTGAAAACTGCATGTCAATATCTAAAAAAGGAACCGAGATTTTAAGAATTATATTTTTGATGACGTCATAAATATAGATTCTTATGGATATGGACTTTTGGGTTTCTACTATAAGGAGGAGAAATTTCACAAAACTAATATATGTGCATTAATATACAATCTAATAGACATTCTGTAGTAAAATATGATGCTACCCTTATGGGTTAAAACAGAACCCCACTATAGTTTTTATAAAAAGAATACTTCATTTACTAATTTCTTTCGGCTACCTTAAACAATTCAATCAGATGTGTCGAATACTGAAAACTGCATGTCAATATCTAAAAAAGGAACCGAGATTTTAAGAATTATATTTTTGATGACGTCATAAATATAGATTCTTATGGATATGGACTTTTGGGTTTCTACTATAAGGAGGAGAAATTTCACAAAACTAATATATGTGCATTAATATACAATCCAATAGACATTCTGTAGTAAAATATGATGCTACCCTTATGGGTTAAAACAGAACCCCACTATAGTTTTTATAAAAAGAATACTTCATTTACTAATTTCTTTCGGCTACCTTAAACAATTCAATCAGATGTGTCGAATACTGGAAACTGCATGTCAATATCTAAAAAAGGAACCGAGATTTTAAGAATTATATTTTTGATGACGTCATAAATATAGATTCTTATGGATATGGATTTTTGGGTTTCTACTATAAGGAGGAGAAATTTCACAAAACTAATATATGTGCATTAATATACAATCTAATAGACATTCTGTAGTAAAATATGATGCTACCCCTATGGGTTAAAACAGAACCCCACTATAGTTTTTATAAAAAGAATACTTCATTTACTAATTTCTTTCGGCTACCTTAAACAATTCAATCAGATGTGTCGAATACTGAAAATTGCATGTCAATATCTAAAAAAGGAACCGAGATTTTAAGAATTATATTTTTGATGACGTCATAAATATAGATTCTTATGGATATGGACTTTTGGGTTTCTACTATAAGGAGGAGAAATTTCACAAAACTAATATATATGTGCATTAATATACAATCTAATAGACATTCTGTAGTAAAATATGATGCTACCCCTATGGGTTAAAACAGAACCCCACTATAGTTTTTATAAAAAGAATACTTCAATTACTAATTTCTTTCGGCTACCTTAAACAATTCAATCAGATGTGTCGAATACTGAAAACTGCATGTCAATATCTAAAAAAGGAACCGAGATTTTAAGAATTATATTTTTGATGACGTCATAAATATAGATTCTTATGGATATGGACTTTTGGGTTTCTACTATAAGGAGGAGAAATTTCACAAAACTAATATATGTGCATTAATATACAATCTAATAGACATTCTGTAGTAAAATATGATGCTACCCCTATGGGTTAAAACAGAACCCCACTATAGTTTTTATAAAAAGAATACTTCATTTACTAATTTCTTTCGGCTACCTTAACCAATTCAATCAGATGTGTCGAATACTGAAAACTGCATGTCAATATCTAAAAAAGGAACCGAGATTTTAAGAATTGTATTTTTGATGACGTCATAAATATAGATTCTTATGGATATGGACTTTTGGGTTTCTACTATAAGGAGGAGAAATTTCACAAAACTAATATATGTGCATTAATATACAATCTAATAGACATTCTGTAGTAAAATATGATGCTACCCCTATGGGTTAAAACAGAACCCCACTATAGTTTTTATAAAAAGAATACTTCAATTACTAATTTCTTTCGGCTACCTTAAACAATTCAATCAGATGTGTCGAATACTGAAAACTGCATGTCAATATCTAAAAAAGGAACCGAGATTTTAAGAATTGTATTTTTGATGACGTCATAAATATAGAGATTCTTACGGATATTTACTTTTGGGTTTCTACTATAAAGAGTAGAAATTTCACAAAACTAATAAAGTACTTAAATTGTATGAATTGTATATTTTTGATGACGTCACCATTATAGAGACGCTGATAAGTGTTGAATTTTGACTATTTTTAGAAGATTGAAATTTCCAGATAAGTAGGAAATATACGAACCCTATCTGAATATACGAGTTAATGGGAGTTGTTTGGGTTAAACAAGTGGGTTAAATGAATGCAATAGTCGAATGTTTTCCCAAGGTTCTTGTACTTTAAGGCAATTTTACGAATACATGGATTGGTGTACAAAAGATCAAATAGAACGACCAATGTTCCTTAAACAACCTTATAAAGCTTTCGTAATTTTTACAACGCGATTTATATATATATATATATATATATATATATATATATATATATATATATATATATATATATATATATATATATATACGCTTAATTGTTGTATATTTTCGAAATTTAAAAATTATGTAGGATTTAGTTATATGCCTATATTACAAACATATGTAATTTGTTTGTTTATGTCCAGAGCGGAAAATATAATAGTTTTGCTGTTATCCGATCTCTGAGAAGAGACTTTAAATACTTATTTGTAATTATGCAAAATATGCAGGTTACGGATTTTAGGACTAGAAATAGCTCGAGGCGACTGCAGTCTGGAAGTGCACCTATTTCAAGTGACAGTATTAGTTTTGTTAGCGGAATTTATCATATATTTTTTTAATGTTTGTGCAAAATTATAACCTGACAGTTATGTATGAAGATATTGTGGTAACCTACAAATTTTGAGGAGAGAATCATCTTATTAAAAAGATCATCTCTGTATTTTTAAAAATTAGTTACTTCTTGAATTTTTCATGGCAATAAGAAAGCGTAGTAGTCCCAGATTTATGACATTTTAGGTTACGTTTGAGGATTTCGGGCTGAAGCCTCGCAAATTTTATTTACTATGTTAAAATAAATTAAATATCTTGCAGAATTTTCTCATTTCCAGGTTAGGGACGACCCCAGAAACAAAATCGTAAATACGCCACTGCGTATCATTGTAAATATTTTTAGTTATTAAATCATCAGAGTGTGCTTACATAAGCTTGAGTGTGAACGTGAATTAACTCACTTTTTACACTATGAGTTTGAGCTGAGCTGAGCTCATTTCAAAAGTGTGAGTTTACAACTCTGCAAGGTACTATAGATATATATCATGAAACTTAGTGAAAAGAAGAAAATAAAACTAGCAATACTACCTGCCTCATTGGATCCGCACACGACTCACGGCCCTGTGTTGTGTCTAGCTTTTGATTTTTCATTGATCAGGTAGGACAACAGCAAAATATGATTAAATTTTAGTTGAGATTCAATATTCTGTAGTCTTTCTTTTTTTAAGTAATGAGGATGAAATAGGATTCTCGATATTCTCCATCTTCATTCCTCTGAAGATTACCCACTTCATTTGGAGCTCCCTTGTACAATCTGCGGCAAAAAACCTGCAACATGAACATATAAGTTTATTGTGAAATGAAGAAGTCTTTTGCTCCAAAATAAGTGTGCACGGGAGGAGGCCGAGGTTTATCCTGGCGTGATTCGTTCCACTTAGACGTTATGTTCATTCCCTGTGCTGTTAGGCGTAGTTTCACAATAAACTTACATCCTCATATTGCAGGTTTTTTGCCGCGGATTGTACAACCAAATGACATGGCCATTGTTTTACATTTGTTTTTCATACTAAAAGTAGTGTAGAAAATACTCGGAGCTTTAACCCGTTTTTTACTGTTTTTACTGTTGTTTTTTTAATTATTTACGATGTCTCAGTGGCACATACAACAATTGTTTTCATATTCATTGTACCGTAACGCGCACAGTGTGCGGTAGGAGTTTAGCAGTATTTGTTTCCTAATTTTTTCACTGTGATGGAATCCAAGCTGTAGAGGGGCATGGAAACTTCTACTTTTCGTACCGTGATGTAACCCATGTGGAATAGTGGATCTTGCAGTGCTACTTTCACATTTTTCGAGTGTCTCGCTATGTCTCAGCAGTATTGGAACATGGATACAATTGTGTTACTTTTACTTCTCTTACCACAATGTGAACCATATGCCAAAACAGATTTTGCAGTGCTATTGTCTTATTTTCCGTGTCCTAAGGTATTCCAGCTGTAGTGGGATATGTGAGCATTCATCATCAGTCTTTTACTGCCTACATGCTGATTTCATTATAATGTGGAACTTAGTCTTCAATTTCCTGTATTTTCCGTAAGAGTACTCCCCTGTTTCTGTGAAAGTCCCATTGCGCACTTCAAATTGGACCTCAATTGCAGCATTATTGTTCGTCAGGTACGACTTCCTTTATCTTCTCTTAACCTGACATTGCTATCTCAATCTTCTTGCGTTATTGTGTTTTAAACATGTTATGTGGCGATTTTCGGACACCTTTCACTCGCAAAGTATACCACTTCACATTTTTTCATATAATATTTTGTCCTTGTTTTACTTGTAAATCACCTTTCAAGCGTTGTAACGTGGATTTTAAAATGCCCTGTGTATATATAGGGTGTATCAAAACTACACCAACAGGGGCGCATGCACACGGGGGTCCACAGGATCCGACCCCTCCCCAAAACTTCCTAACTCAACATACACTTTTATATTTTCTTAATAAAACTATACTTGTCTAACATTGAAATGATTGATGTAGCATGAATATTTGATCTTACCCTTCATCCGTACTCTCTCATAAAATAATCTAGTTCTATCATTTTTTCTGAAAATATAAAACAATCTAATTCTATCATTTTTTACAATTACTTATCATTTTTTCTGATGCAGAATAATACTACGTTCAATACTACGTAAATGTAATGGCTTGGACTTGTGCGCAATGGGGGCGCGCCTGGGACTACAAATTCTGGGGGCGCGCCTGAACACCAACAACGTTTGAGAGTTGATTCATGATACTAGATAAAGACAGAAAGCACAGACTTAACTCGATATAGAAATGCCTCGATTCGGCACTATAACTTGCCGAAAATTTGTCAGAAAAATACAAAAGCAGCCTTAACGCAAGAACAAAATGCCGGATCGAAGTTGGGTAAAAAGGAATGTCCATTATGTTTAGTCGTAGATTCCACTTATACACAATTGGAAGTGGTGCAGGGGCAGCAAATGGTGACCCCAAAGAAACTGGAGAATTACTGAAGTATTTTATCAGAAGTTGAACGACGAAAATAAACGCAATAAACAAAATGAAGTTGAATGACCACATACAATATATCAACGAATAAAAATCATAGTACAACGAGTAAAAATTAAGCTAGAAGACGGCAAATTTGAAAGAAAAATAAGAGATATACGTGTTTGATTGCTCTACTTTGTCTTATTGCAGGACAAACTCACGGAAGAAGGTCTGTCTTCTCTTTGGACATATCCTTTGAATTATTATATACTTTAAAAACTATTAAAATATGTATTTTGTTGGAGTTAGCAGCTTGTACTGCACGAACAATCCAGCACTTGAAATTCCCTCTAGTTCGTTTTTTTTGTAGAATCTGTCCTTGGTGTATTTATATTCTTGAGTTGATGCACTGTCGAGCTGCCGACTATAGGATATTTTTATCTTCCCTATTACATGTTATCTGACAATCCTTTTAACTCTTACTCTTGAAGTACTCCTAGTTGAAGATTCATAGTCGTATTTCCATCACAACGTCATTCTACTTTTTTACGTTTGCGATGCATTGAAATTATGTAACAGTGAAGTATCAGTGACTTCGTCAGAGGAAGCAAAGAGGACGAGCTCAATCACTGATGACGACGCCTGCTCCCTGGACACGTTGTATTGTAATGTAGGCCAAAAACTACCCCTTCGTGTATATAAAAATTTGTTGTCTCCCAATTTTCTTTCCACTGCACTTACTTCCTCCCGACCCGCAAGAAATTAATGATTGCGCAGTCAGTTCATTGTATCAATTTCCTCAAAATTAAGAGATAAAAACTTCTTGTGAATGATTTGCAGGTTATGAAATTCTTATTCTGATGCGATGAGGAAGTCTGTAGAAATTAGTTTGCTATTGTTGACTACATAGGTCTTGTAGAATCGATGTTCAAATGTCTACTAAATGACGTACATTGTAATATCGAATATCCTAATATGAAGGGCGACCAATAAATATTCTCAATTATTAAACGTTGACCTTATGCTATATGATTTGAAGTTATTTGCACTATTTCTTGGCGTATTTCCATTCACTTACAAAATGATTTTCCCATTTGGCTATGAGTTTCTTTGTACTACAGTATCCTAGGAACAATATTTTCCAGTCCATCCAGCAATAGAAAACTGTCTGAATTATTTAAGTAACTATGATAGGACTAATAATGCGTAAGACTCATTAACAAAATCTGCTTGATGTCTCTCTCTATGCTATTCAGGCAATTTGCATTTTCTTACAACTAATCTAGAGCTGTAGTTCTCAGCCTTTTGAACATGGTCCTCTTTCTCGGTAGCTCTTCTTCCTTACAAATAATAACAAACGCAATGAACCTATTAGAAACCACCTTAACCAGCAACCATTAAAAATTCGCGAGCCCTGGAGGACCAGGGCAGATTAAGTTATCTAGAAAAACGTATTTCCCTTGTAGGACAAAGAAAACTCTACGAATTCCACATTTGTGAGCATCAGTACTGTCTATACATTGTTTTATCACATGTGGGATTTACTTGATAAATACATCTCTCATAGTTACAGTCCTTCCTCCAAAGTGGGAAAACAGTGGAATAGTGATAGAGTAGCAACTTCTAGTATCAGAAAATAGGTGCTAGTGGATAACATCTATCCCTGAGTTTTGTAAGAGTTTTCCTGTTTTCTTCTAGACTTCCATTCCATAAATTCTTCGCTTTCAATAATTAGCTTTCGTCGATCATCCCTCTTCATTAGCCTAAATGACTAGCCCGGGAATTTAAATGAAGAGCGCCGGGTTTGGAAAATTACAGATGGTGCTCTCATAGTTCATGACCTGAAAGTAGAGATGTAAATGAGCGAACTTTTCAGGGCGAACTTTCATTTTCGGAAGTTCGTTTCCGAACTTTTCATAAGCAACTTTTCCCGAACTTTCGCTTTCTTTTATTTACTAATTAGCGACATTGATTTTTATAATAACTTGTTCTGAACATTGTGTGATGACTGTGAGCTAGCTATGTGTTATACAGTATAGTTATTTGCACCTCAATGATACAAGATGGACTGACACACATTGACATTATACATGATGTGGATAAACACGTAAAACACATTATTGTAACCGAATCAGTGCTTTCCACCAAGAAAAAAAAATATTAAATAAAATGATTAATTTGGTATTTGTAATGCGTGAGTTTATGATATAAACTTGTCTGTGCAAGTCAAATTTAAGTTTTCGGTTGTCAGCATCATGTAAATTGAAGGTTTCTGCCGAAAACATACTGTTTTATGATATAGGCTTGGAATTTGAAATACATGCTTGTAACGCTCCGTAACGTCTTTTGAAAAAAATGTGAAAATTATGTACTATTAGAAAAAAAAAGAAACTAAAATAAATTTACTTCGATTTTTAATATAGCCATGTTATATATCAAAATGTTTGTAATTTTACAGAGATTTTTTAATCGACACTAAAAAAATGAGCCGAACTTTCGCGCGAACTTTTCATGTTTAAACTTTTCATGAAATTTTCCAACACTACCTGAAAGTACCACTCGGGCTTAGCGGAGATTCGGGATTCTACCCTGCAGGTGCAGTTTTTGATATTTTTGAATGTTTTTTTTTTTTTTTTTTTAGATTTATTTTCCTGTTTTTCTTTTTCTCACAGTGGAAAACATGCATTCTTCAATGGTGTATGGTGACTTAACCGGGAAGATTCTAGGAATCTAAGGTTCTAACTCTACATCTAAGTTACCATCAGGTCATTCTAAACGCTCACCATTTATTATAAAAGCGTGAAACATTTTGTCTAAAAATAGCACTGAGAAACGCTCGTTCAATTTCTCACTTTAAAAATTCTCAGCTCCATAATTCCCAAATTTTACAAGTTTTCATCTCTAGTAAAGTCTGCACAAAATTTATATAATCCACTCCTCGCCTTATGAAAATATTGAACCCTGCTATCATTTAAGAAATGCACTGAAATATTAGAATTTTCCCTCTTTTTCTTTCTTTCTATCTTTCTTTTTTAAATTTTTTTCTTCTCTTTTTGTGTGTGTGCTTGCACTGGATCACCAGTGAAGTCAGCGACCCTGCTTGAAAACTTCATTACTTCTAGAATTTTTTCGGTACTAGGTAAGTTAAAGTAGAGGAATCAAATACATGTATCGCTCATTTTGAATTCTAACAATGTACTATGATTTTTATTTGTTGAAATATCGTATTTTTTTGTTTATTTTTGTCAAACAACTTTTCATTAAAATACTTTAGGAATTCTCCAGTTTCATTGCGGGTCACGTTTGTGCCGCACATGCACCACTTTCGCTTTTGAATCGATTGAATCTACTACTAAAAATAACGGATATTTCCTTTCACTGACTTCGATCCGACATTTGTTCTGATATCATGACTGTATTTTTGTATTTCTCTGACAAATTTTAGGCTAGTAATAGCGTACAAAACAAGGCATTTCTACACATTGGTTAATCTATGCGTTTTGTCTTATCTTGGTGTACCAAACGTTATCAGTGTTGCTCTGAAACACCCTGTACATATATACATGAATTTAACCTGTCTACATGGTTGATTACATTTTTTAACTATATAGGAACAATATCGGATCTCATTTTTATCTTGCGTTTTATTTTCAGTCTCAGAATGCTTCAGTGTGAAAAAGAACCAACGGTTAAAGCTGTGCAGCAGAATCTTTTTCGAAGCGTCGTGCGGGTTGCATAGCCGCAGCTATAAAAATATTCAAGTTCCATGAGGCAAAGGAAGGGGTTCACCGAAAAATCCAAATTTTGTGTGTTGACTTCCACTAACACGAGGCAACTTTTCCGCAACCAGGCCAAGCGAAATTAAAAAAAAATCCGCCCACCCTACTACTTAACGATAGGTCCAGGACTAATTAATTGCAATAGAATATGTTTATATAGTCGTGAGTCAGTGATTCGGAAGTTTCAACAGACACGAATAAATGTAAAATACACGAATTAAAATCATTCCCCCAGATACCTATTCTTTCATTTCTCTATAAACAGAATGTTCATGAACATTAGTGTACAAATTATTGATCTCTAGATTACCAAGAAGAGTTGATTATTGCTATGACTATATCTCTCGCACCATCCCGTTCTATGTTAAGTAGAAAACATATAGCATAACCGCAATATAGTACATAGAAAATACCCAGGGACGTACACAGAGGGTGGTTCCTGGGGGTTCGAACCCCCTAGAAATTTCGACTTTTGTGAAAATTTAGCCTAATTTTAAACGCACTTTTAGGAATTTTAATATAAAATGTCTTCATATTGAGTTTTGACCCCTCTCGAAATAAATTCCTTCGTACGCTACTGAAAATACCACAACAATAAAACCATAATTATTATCTGATCTATTAATAATAATCAATTTTCTAAAAACTTCTAGGGTTGTACGTTAACTTAAATCCTTAAAAGAATCATGTTCCCGAGTTAAGGGATTTTTATTTTGAAGAACAAGTACCAGGTTTACAGTGTTATCTCTTATTTATGCATAGCTTAATGAGCCAAAAGGCTTTTTGGAGATTTCTTAAATGCTAACAAGCTCGTCAGTGTCCTCACAGTAAACTCTGACCAAGAATTAGAGGTATACCGGAAAAAAGAGATGTACGCTCCTGCTTAAAGTTTACTTATATGCAGGGTGCGAATTACCGGGGGGTTGAGGGGGATTTTCCCCCTCAATCACATTTTGTTCCCCGCAAAGAAGTCAGCTGAAGTATCCCTATCGGGGATGCTCACTTCCCCCCCCCAAACTATGTTTAGTATGACGCCAAACTTCATTGATTTTTGTCATTTCTTGTTAGTTTAATCTTCAAGCTGTATTTAGAAATGAATGATGTAAACTACTCAGTTTTGGTGTTTCTACTTACTATCTAATTACCCACTATTTTTACCGTTGTTTAGTTGAACTATATTATTATGGCTACGGTTGTTACTTGCAACCGTACCTTCGTACCCTTCAGTTCGTCATCATTCGTGAATTTGAATATACTAATTGCGTAGTCACATATGGATTTGTAAATATTCTTAGCGGTTGGCCAAGAAGACGTAAGCAAAATTTCCACCATGCTTGACGAAATTCGGACATGTCATATTCATCCTCTACATTGTATCGAGTATCATTTTATTTTAATTTTTGTTAATTTCATTTTCCAGTGTATTCTTTGTTAGCACATGGTCCTTATTCCCTAGTAGTTTGTGTGTATGCAACTCAAAAGTTGTATTTAATTTGTGATAATTAGCGTAGTAATCACTGCCTTTTAGTGTTTACGGCAGGCACGTAGGGGGGGAGGGCGTGACATGAAATCAGGTCATCACAACAGGGGCTCGATCATTCTAAACTATTTTACTGGAAAATATATTTGTTCGTTCAGCCAGGATTTCGTAACGGGGGGGGGGGAGTGACATGAGATTCTGAATGCCCAGGAGCTCGATACTAAAAAAAAAAAAAGGATTAAAAAGATTTTACAATATTTACATCCTTCCTCTGTTCATTCAAATATAACAGTTTTCCTTTCATTATGACAAGTACATATTCACTATTATGAAAACTACATACTCAATAATCTCTTGTAAAATATTTTAGAATATCTGCGTTCCTTTCTCTGTTGAATCAAATGTTAACAGAACTTTCTTTTCATATAAATTTCTGTTTTACTGTCTGTTCCAATGGCAGGTTAAAGGAGCAGTAGAAAATTGTTTTTGAATTAACATGTTTGATACTGCAAGGATGCGATGACGAAAATTTATGATAAAAAATGTCCTCGTTGTTATACAACGACACTATACTTTCCGAAGCTTGGAATCTCCCTTGAAATCCCCCTGACTAGTAGCAGAAATTCTGAGAATTCCGTAACTCTTCTAGAAATTCTGAGAATTCAGAAACTTTTCTAGAAATTTCAAATTCCCTTACTCTTCCAGGATATCTCGCTCACCTCGCCACCATGTGTTTCAAGTAAAGCAAATCTCATCATAAGAAAGAGTAACCAAAAGCTTCCTGATTTTTTCAAAATTTTTAACGCGATCCTTCTTTTTTTCATTTCATTTTTTCCATCCTTCCTTATTTTTTCATTTCTGGTCACCCCCCTTGGCTACGTGCCTGGTTTACGGAAATGAACTTTTGAAACTATACTCAAAATCTGGGATATTTTTATAGGTATTCTCTCGTATGTAACGTACACGCTGGGGATGCGCCCCTAGTGAGCAGACATGTTAATGAAGATGAATAAGAGCATAGGCCTAATTGAAAATTTGTTTCAGCATTTGCAGCATTTGTTAATACGACTGGTTCTCCGTGTCTGTAAGCACTTCAACGTTTTAAAGTAACCCTTCATTTTTCCATTTTTCCTTTCGCTATACAGTTTGCTATCCACGCCAAATGTCTGGAAAACTTCAATGTAATGTTTTCCTTTATTTGAATAACGTAGCACATAGTAAATCAACTCATCTCTAACCTAACACTAAAATAATCGTAAGTGTTGACTTCCTGAGCTCCATCACGAAATCGATATTTGGAGAAAAAAAACGTGAAAAGCGTAGCTTTAGTGGGGAGTAGGAGCTCAATCTCGAAATTTGAATTGAGATATTTTAAATATTTGGCCTTCGATTTGACCTTGATACCAGAAATCGGGACCAGTAACAATCTTATATATATATATTTGGTCTAGGAATTAATTCGTGCGGTTGGTACGCATACATTGAAGCTGTAGTACAAACACAAAATACATAAATACCTTAAGAAAAATATTGTCCATCGCTAGCCACCACTTTCGCCCATCTGTCAGGCAATGTACGGATTCCGTGGCGAAAGAAGTCCTCATCCTTGGAAGCGATCCAGTCAGAGACCCATGTTTCGATATCTTCTGAAGAAGTAAACCGCTGTCCAATCAAATCGTTGTTCATGCAAACGAACAAGTAGTAGTCCGAAGGAGCAACGTCTGGTGAATACGGCGGGTGGGGTAAAACTTCCCATCCGACATTTTCTAGGTTTTGACCGGTTTTGCGACATGTGGGCGAGCGTTATCATGTTGAACAATAAGTTTATCATGTCTGTTCTCCCATTCTGGTCGTGTTCTGGCCAGAGCTTGCTTCAAACGCATTAATTGTCGTCGATAACGTTCTCCATTCATAGTTTCACCCGGTTGCAGCAGCTCATAGTACACCACACCTTTCATATCCCACCATATGCACAGCATAACCTTTGCACAGTGAATATCTCGTTTTGGTTGTGATGGACCTGGTTCACCTGGTTTCACCCAGGCCTTTTTTCGTTTAGGGTTCTCGTAATGGATCCACTTCTCATCACCCGTAATAATTCGATGCAGAAACCCCTTTCTGCTCTGTCGTTGAAGCAGCAATTCGCAAATGGTTTTTCGTCTTTCAACGTCTCTGTCTTTCAATTCATGTGGAACCCAATGTGACATCTTTTGAATCATTCCCATGGCTTTCAAGCGTTTGGAGACTGTTGTTTGATCAACGCCTAATGCTGCTGCAAGTTGTTCCTGCGTTTGACACGAATCCTGCTCGAGCAATGCTGTCAATTCTTCGTCTTGAAATTTTTTTGGCTGTCCAGCTCGCTCTTGGTCTGCCAAGCCGAAATCACCACTTCTAAACCGTGCAAACCACTTCTGACACGTTCGCTCAGCTAGAGCATGGTCACCATACACTTCCACCAAAATACGATGACTGTCAGTCGCACTTTTCTGCATGTTAAAGTAATGCAGCAGGACACCCCGCAAAAACACTTTATCAGGCACAAATTGCGCCATGTTCACTTAACTACAAACTGGTGTTGTTGACGCTTTAATCCACTGCCCTATACTACGAACGATACGCGATGACAGGAGTTTGCAAGACATGTGTGGATACACGGAACTGTGGGACGCTCCGTTCGTTGCGCCATCTCTTGTCCAACCGCACGAATTAATTCCTAGACCAAATATATATATATATGCGGGGAAAGGCATTATTGTCTCATTTTGAACCTTCAGACTTTACATTCTGTTGGCCTCATTTTATCCCCCCAATATAGACCATCTAATTCGACACTGCTTATATGGCTAATTAATGTTATATGAGACCTGTAGCCTAAGTATCTTATTCGCACTTCAAAACACCTCAGCTTAGCCTTACTTAAAGAAAGAGTATTTCACCAAATTAGTGCTTTGACTAGTTTAGTAGTTCTCAACTAATTCCTATCCAGATTTGGCGTGGGTCAATGAAAACTTGACCCACGACCCACTGACCCACCACCCACCATGACCCACAACCCACTGTGACCCACTCTGACCTACCACCCACCGTGACTCACCGTGACCCACTCTGATCCACCGTGACCCACCACCCGTGACCCACTCTGACCCATCGTGATCCACCACCCACCATGAACCACTCTCATTCACTGTGCCCTACTCTGACTTACCAAAATCCATCGTCATCAACTCTGAGTATGATCCACGGCCTCTTCTGTACTGACTAAAGAGTTCACACTTGTAATAAAACAAGACTGTGAAATTGTCACTAATCGGAGTCTGAATTTCTAGTCAATCGTTCAAGCACCACTCTGTTATAATAACGGTGGATCTGACCTTTACGATATAATATGGTAAAGTATTTGTCAGTGAGGAAATTGAAACAGTCCGAAATGGGGGGAAATTAGTGTGTGCCTAAAATATACTTGTACTAAGAGAGTATTCTTGCAAGTGTTAACTTCTGAACGCATTCCAAAAGAAACTTCTATTCGCAGGAAAATACCCCTGTACAATATGGAAAATGTTATGGTTTCTCAGTTCACAGTATTTTTCTAACAAAAGATTTGAAAAATCAGTTTTTCATAGTGTATAAAGGTGCTCGAGTACCCTATGTGAGAGCATCTCCATAAAGTATGCTCATAATTGTAATTTGTGTAATCACTAAAAAACCATGTTAAATTTAAGTTACAAATATGCATAATTGCAATTATTATGAATATTTATTCAAAGTAGTTTACTTCTAGTTTATAAAAATCAAAGAAGAGACTTATTAAAAATTATGTAAAACGTTGAATAACACAAATAAGCCATTAGTAATACAAGTATACATTTTCCATAACTCGTAATTTTCCACCTTAAAACAAATCTGAAATCGGGTTTATTTCCTGTTGGTAACTTTTCCGTGGTAAATCATCCGCAGCGGAATGATGTCCATCCTTTAGCGAAGAAATAACTAGCTCGTCTACTATGAGCTTGTCTAGGAGTGAGCTATTAACATTGATGAACAACAAGTTAGACAATGTTTCAGCACTTAAGTCATCCGTAAATTCATAAAGGGAAATCCCCGTTCGTACTCTGCCGTGGAAATTGATAATACTTCTACCCGATTTCTGCAACTCCTCATCGACAATCTACTTGTTAGACTTAAGTCTAATAACGATTTTTCTTGGTCAGTTTTGAAATACCCAGCAAGAAGTATCATCTCTCTATCACCATACAACATCTTTTTCATATCGACCATGTCAGTTGGCAATGTCGACTAATGGAGAAGAGAAACTTCATCTAACACGCCTTCGATAGGGAATCTTGTGAATAAATTATCAATTAAAGCCTGATAAACTGATGATCTATTATTTGTTTATAAATTTAATTTTTGTAATTACACATGAAGGTCTGATGCCATTACCAAGTTCCCTTCCCCGTCTAGAAAGCGAAAGGGAACGAGGTTCCTGGAAAGTGTTCAGAGGTGAATGGGAATTTCCTTCTTTCTTCCACTTCAATTACCACACTGATGTTTGCCATGTGCCAAATTACGATGAATTTCAATTAAATTATCATAGTATAATTATTTCCTTGTTGAATTATCAATACATTTCAGTGGAAAAAGGATGAAATTTCAAAGTTCCAAATCAAAGTAAATAGACCAACGTTAAGGGGAAAAAGTGTAAAATTTTCCATATAATTATGCGTAAAATCCAAACTTAAAATTTCCTTGTAATTAAGCTTACAGTACAAATTTTATGCCTATTTTTCTCACAACTTTATGGGTTGATTGCCCTGTGCTGTGAGCGCTCCATATAATAAACATAAGCTAAGACATAAACATAAGACGGGGTTTTGCGAAATTCAACCCTTCAGAGGAGAATGGAGAACTTGAATGCTTGTTTGGTATACACCAGATCTCTGAAAATACCAGACTTAGAACCTTCAAAGTGTGTATAAATATTCTCTTTGGGTTCCACTATCTAGATAGATCTTGCATCGTTTGGCCTAATCTTCGTTTCGCCTAACCAATTATCTGACACTTTTATGACAGAAAAAAGATAAGCTTTTGTCCGCCATTTTAGGCGAAATAAGGATACTCGTTTAGAAATTAGTAAATGTTCTAATCTTTTTATAGAAACTATAGTGGGTTTCTCACTTAACCCATAGGGGTACCATCATATTTTACTACAAAACGTGCATTAGATTGTATATTAACACACATATATTAGTTTTGTGAAGTTTCTATTCCTTATAGTAGAAACCCAAAAGTCCATATCCATAAGAATCTATATTTATGACGTCAAAAAAAATACAATTCTTAAAATCTCGGTTCCTTTTTTAGATATTGACATGCAGTGTTCAGTATTCGACACATCTGATTGAATTGTTTAAGTTAGCCGAAAGAAATTAGTAAATGAAGTATTCTTTTTATAAAAACTATAGTGGGGTTCTGTTTTAACCCATAGGGGTAGCATCATATTTTACTACAGAATGTCTATTAGTTTGTATATTAATGCACATATATTAGTTTTGTGAAATTTCTCCTCCTTATAGTAGAAACCCAAAAGTCCATATCCATAAGAATCTATATTTATGACGTCATCAAAAATATAATTCTTAAAATCTCGGTCCCTTTTTTAGATATTGACATGCAGTTTTCAGTATTCGACACACCTGATTGAATTGTTTAAGGTAGCCGAAAGAAATTAGTAAATGAAGTATTCTTTTTATAAAAACTATAGTGGGGTTCTGTTTTAACCCATAAGGGTAGCATCATATTTTACTACAGAATGTCTATTAGATTGTATATTAATGCACATATATTAGTTTTGTGAAATTTCTCCTCCTTATAGTAGAAACCCAAAAGTCCATATCCTTAAGATTCTATATTTATGACGTCATCAAAAATATAATTCTTAAAATCTCGGTTCCTTTTTTAGATATTGACATGCAGTTTTCAGTATTCGACACATCTGATTGAATTGTTTAAGGTAGCCGAAAGAAATTAGTAAATGAAGTATTCTTTTTATAAAAACTATAGTGGGGTTCTGTTTTAACCCATAGGGGTAGCATCATATTTTACTACAGAATGTCTATTAGATTGTATATTAATGCAAATATATTAGTTTTGTGAAATTTCTCCTCCTTAGAGTAGAAACCCAAAAGTCCATATCCATAAGAATCTATATTTATGACGTCATCAAAAATATAATTTTTAAAATCTCGGTTCCTTTTTTAGATATTGACATGCAGTTTTCAGTATTCGACACATCTGATTGAATTGTTTAAGGTAGCCGAAAGAAATTAGTAAATGAAGTATTCTTTTTATAAAAACTATAGTGGGGTTCTGTTTTAACCCATAGGGGTAGCATCATATTTTACTACAGAATGTCTATTAGATTGTATATTAATGCACATATATTAGTTTTGTGAAATTTCTCCTCCTTATAGTAGAAACCCAAAAGTCCATATCCATAAGAATCTATATTTATGACGTCATCAAAAATATAATTCTTAAAATCTCGGTTCCTTTTTTAGATATTGACATGCAGTTTTCAGTATTCGACACATCTGATTGAATTGTTTAAGGTAGCCGAAAGAAATTAGTAAACGAAGTATTCTTTTTATAAAAACTATAGTGGGGTTCTGTTTTAACCCATAGGGGTAGCATCATATTTTACTACAGAATGTCTATTAGATTGTATATTAATGCACATATATTAGTTTTGTGAAATTTCTCCTCCTTATAGTAGAAACCCAAAAGTCCATATCCATAAGAATCTATATTTATGACGTCATCAAAAATATAATTCTTAAAATCTCGGTTCCTTTTTTAGATATTGACATGCAGTTTTCAGTATTCGACACATTTGATTGAATTGTTTAAGGTAGCCGAAAGAAATTAGTAAAGGAAGTATTCTTTTTATAAAAACTATAGTGGGGTTCTGTTTTAACCCATAGGGGTAGCATCATATTTTACTACAGAATGTCTATTAGATTGTATATTACAGCACATATATTAGTTTTGTGAAATTTCTCCTCCTTATAGTAGAAACTCAAAAGTCCATATCCTTAAGATTCTAGATTTATGACGTCATCAAAAATATAATTCTTAAAATCTCGGTTCCTTTTTTAGATATTGACATGCAGTTTTCAGTATTCGACACATCTGATTGAATTGTTTAAGATAGCCGAAAGAAATTAGTAAAGGAAGTATTCTTTTTATAAAAACTATAGTGGGGTTCTGTTTTAACCCATAGGGGTAGCATCATATTTTACTACAGAATGTCTATTAGATTGTATATTAATGCAAATATATTAGTTTTGTGAAATTTCTCCTCCTTAGAGTAGAAACCCAAAAGTCCATATCCATAAGAATCTATATTTATGACGTCATCAAAAATATAATTCTTAAAATCTCGGTTCCTTTTTTAGATATTGACATGCAGTTTTCAGTATTCGACACATCTGATTGAATTGTTTAAGGTAGCCGAAAGAAATTAGTAAATGAAGTATTCTTTTTATAAAAACTATAGTGGGGTTCTGTTTTAACCCATAGGGGTAGCATCATATTTTACTACAGAATGTCTATTAGATTGTATATTAATGCAAATATATTAGTTTTGTGAAATTTCTCCTCTTTAGAGTAGAAACCCAAAAGTCCATATCCATAAGAATCTATATTTATGACGTCATCAAAAATATAATTCTTAAAATCTCGGTTCCTTTTTTAGATATTGACATGCAGTTTTCAGTATTCGACACATCTGATTGAATTGTTTAAGGTAGCCGAAAGAAATTAGTAAATGAAGTATTCTTTTTATAAAAACTATAGTGGGGTTCTGTTTTAACCCATAAGGGTAGCATCATATTTTACTACAGAATGTCTATTAGATTGTATATTAATGCAAATATATTAGTTTTGTGAAATTTCTCCTCCTTAGAGTAGAAACCCAAAAGTCCATATCCATAAGAATCTATATTTATGACGTCATCAAAAATATAATTCTTAAAATCTCGGTTCCTTTTTTAGATATTGACATGCAGTTTTCAGTATTCGACACATCTGATTGAATTGTTTAAGGTAGCCGAAAGAAATTAGTAAATGAAGTATTCTTTTTATAAAAACTATAGTGGGGTTCTGTTTTAACCCATAAGGGTAGCATCATATTTTACTACAGAATGTCTGTTAGATTGTATATTAATGCAAATATATTAGTTTTGTGAAATTTCTCCTCTTTAGAGTAGAAACCCAAAAGTCCATATCCATAAGAATCTATATTTATGACGTCATCAAAAATATAATTCTTAAAATCTCGGTTCCTTTTTTAGATATTGACATGCAGTTTTCAGTATTCGACACATCTGATTGAATTGTTTAAGGTAGCCGAAAGAAATTAGTAAATGAAGTATTCTTTTTATAAAAACTATAGTGGGGTTCTGTTTTAACCCATAGGGGTAGCATCATATTTTACTACAGAATGTCTGTTAGATTGTATATTAATGCACATATATTAGTTTTGTGAAATTTCTCCTCCTTATAGTAGAAACCCAAAAGTCCATATCCATAAGAATCTATATTTATGACGTCATCAAAAATATAATTCTTAAAATCTCGGTTCCTTTTTTAGATATTGACATGCAGTTTTCAGTATTCGACACATCTGATTGAATTGTTTAAGGTAGCCGAAAGAAATTAGTAAATGAAGTATTCTTTTTATAAAAACTATAGTGGGGTTCTGTTTTAACCCATAGGGGTAGCATCATATTTTACTACAGAATGTCTATTAGATTGTATATTAATGCAAATATATTACTTTTGTGAAATTTCTCCTCCTTATAGTAGAAACCCAAAAGTCCATATCCATAAGAATCTATATTTATGACGTCATCAAAAATATAATTCTTAAAATCTCGGTTCCTTTTTTAGATATTGACATGCAGTTTTCAGTATTCGACACATCTGATTGAATTGTTTAAGGTAGCCGAAAGAAATTAGTAAATGAAGTATTCTTTTTATAAAAACTATATAGGGGTTCTGTTTTAACCCATAAGGGTAGCATCATATTTTACTACAGAATGTCTATTACATTGTATATTAATGCACATATATTAGTTTTGTGAAATTTCTCCTCCTTATAGTAGAAACCCAAAAATCCATATCCATAAGTATCTATATATGTATGACATCATCAAAAATACTATCCTTAAAATCTCGGTTAGTTTCTTAGATATTGACCTACAGTTTTCGGTATTTGACCCAGCTGAGAGTTGTGTTTAAGCTAGCCGAAGAAATTGAAAACTGAAGTAGATGTGGGGGTTTCACAAACCCCATGGTACCCCTAAACCCCATTAGTATGTGTTTTTTTTATGGATTATGAATATTCTTGGTATTATTGTTAGGCCTGAATAATTAATTTTTCAAAACTGTAACTTTTAGCATGTGAACCCCACTAACCTATGATGCCAGTTATTTATTTCCCTATATTTCGGTAACAGTTAGGTGTACTGACTTGGTATTTTCGTTAAACACATCTATGTAATGTTCTTTAAAAGCATGTTAAGCCGTGTTTTGCTAGTGTTTAGAAATGGATGTTTTACGACCCCATGGTACCCCTAAAACCCCACAGCTGTTTGTGTTTGTTTTGGATTTAAACGTCTTTTGAGATTGTTATTAGGAATGAGTGTTTAGTTTTTCGAAATTTTTCCATCTAGTACGCAAACCCCACACATCTATGGTATCACTGTTTATTTCCCCATATTTCGGTAACCAAGAGGTGTAGCGAAATGTGGTTTTCGATTATCTAGTATTTGTAACGTTCTCTGAAAGATTTCGTAGACATATGTTTCAAAACATTTAAAAATTTATACATTTGGTACCCCATGATTCCCCGAACCCCATTGGGGTGCCTACCAAATTTTGCATAATAATACATTTTCAATTGTTATTACGCCTGAATAAGTACTTTTTCGAAATTCATCGTTGTTCTACCCGAAACCCAAAAGTCCATACCCGACCACGATTCGGAAAGTCCTAATTACTACATACGAAAGGAAAAGGGAAACAAATTTTCATGTATCGGAGTCCACAGAAAGGTTCATATCAAAATTATGCAGGAAACCGTCGCAACGGCATCCATATTTCAAAATCAAGTATCTTCAGTTTCAAAAGTGTGATCGTCAAATTTATTTCGAATCAATGTTTCTCACAGTTTAATTTACGATAATTGTCAATAACCGGTGTGAATCAGCTTGCTTCGCTTGTGACTTCAAATTCGAATATTTCCAGTTGCGAAATTCGAAACGTCAAAATTCCTTCAAATTCATGTATCTCGTGGTCTAGTTTACTAGATTCATGAAAAACCAGTGTGAACCAGTTTGCTTCCCTGGTGACTTCAAAATCGAATATCTCGAGTTCCGAAATTCGAACCGTCAAAATTCCTTCAAATTCACGTTTCTCGTGGTCTAATTTACTAGATTCATGAAAAACCAGTGTGAACCAGTTTGCTTCCCTGGTGACTTCAAATTCGAATATCTCGAGTTCCGAAATTCGAATCGTCAAAATTCTTTCAAATTCATGTTTCTCGTGGTCTAATTTACTAGATTCATGAAAAACCAGTGTGAACCAGTTTGCTTCCCTGGTGACTTTAAATTCGAATATCTCGAGTTCCGAAATTCGAATCGTCAAAATTCCTTCAAATTCATGTTTCTCGTGGTCTAATTTACTAGATTCATGAAAAACCAGTGTGAACCAGTTTGCTTCCCTGGTGACTTTAAATTCGAATATCTCGAGTTCCGAAATTCGAATCGTCAAAATTCCTTCAAATTCATGTTTCTCGTGGTCTAATTTACTAGATTCATGAAAAACCAGTGTGAACCAGTTTGCTTCCTTGGTGACTTCAAATCAGAATATCTCGAGTTCCGAAATTCGAATCGTCAAAATTCCTTCAGATTCATGTTTCTCGTGGTCCAATTTACTAGATTCATGAAAAACCAGTGTGAACCAGTTTGCTTCCCTGCAGCCGAAAAATAAACTAAAAATATTAGTTTAATTCTGACAACTGTGCAACTACGGTAATCGAGCACAAAAATAAAACTAAAATATCTAAATATAATACAATTAAGCAACAATTTAGTATAATTATTGCGTAATACCAAGAATATGCGTTAATTGTGTACATTTAGGACCTTGCTGTACTTGATACCTGTTTATTTTACATATTAACTACAAATTATTAGTTCGTTATGGAAATGACATCACTGTTATGGTAATGCCACAATATTGCTGTAATGACAAATATAAATAAACAACAATCCAACAGTTCATGTACACTACCAAATTGTAATACTCATAAAAGTCTTTCCACAGAATCGGATCAATTTGAGCATGTCCTCTTATCCTGCTTACATGCTGAGGTTCAGCTATGTTGAAAGCTACAATATTATCTCTTTCATACCACAAAATATCAGACTTTGGAGGTGAAAAGAATCTATTTTTGCCAACAGACTTCATGCACTGAATGTTGTAATTATACTATCCATCATCAATTTTTACTATACGTGAGTATAATTTGTCCATGTACACTCATGTCCAAAATTATTGCCGCATGTCTATAAATATGTTACTGTAGGAACATAATGTGATGACAAATTCGTCCAGTATTTCTTATAATGTTACTATGTGTATAATCGGCAAAGACATGTATGTGTAAAATTTCATATCAAAAGAGCAGTAAATAAGAACAATAAAATGAAAATAAAACTTTCTTGTCCATTTAGCAACATTCTGTTTTACTCATTATAATTTTCGTATTTATAATTCTTTTCTATGAAATTTACCACAAATATACAACTCCTGATTAAATACATAGTATCAGTATTACAAGTACCCTGCAAAATCATTATCATATTATATTCTTACAAGAAGGCAGTTATAGATATGCGACAAGGAGTCACATGAGTGCACAAGGAGTCATTGAGTGTTGAGCTTCAATTGTTCTCAAGGATGTCGTCTCTTCCATTATCGGTGTTAGTTCCCTCTCACGGTGACCTGAAGGCTGATGTTCTAGTTTATTTTCGAGGTCTAAGCTCTGATAAGTTTTCAGTTTCTTTTCATTATTGCTCGTTCATATCGTTCTTGTACTTTTGAACTTTTCTCTTCTGAGCCTTCTGTTTTTCTCCAATTTTTTAACTCTTTTATATGCAGTGGATCTCTCCCTCTCCTCACATGTCTTCCGCGTTTTCTCTGGGAACACTCGACACTGGAAAAAGGAAAGAAATTGCAATTATAATCTAAATAATGTACATAGAACAAATTTAATTTCTGACTACTTTTATCTCAAAATATACTTTCCTGACGTCATTTTTTTCTTTTTCAAAAATGAGAATTAGTGAACTATAATAATAACTATAAGAATATTACATGTCTTCCTGGGGCTATTACATAAAGAATCGCTGTAGAAGACAATGTGCGAATAGTGCAAAAAACAACAGTTACTATAGCAGTAGAGACAAAAGATAGTAAATTGTGTTCAAGCGTCACAAAATAGAAAATACTATTGCTTAGAAATACAACCTAGCTTATAAGAAAGTGAAGCTGTGTATGAAAGTCTAACTAAGGCAGAAACGTATTTAAAAAATAAGTGAAACAAACTCAAGGTGGCAATTACATTTTTTTCTACCCGGGTATTGTCTTAGTCTTGCATTTGCTCATTACTATTAGAGATTTTAGGCACGGGCGTCTCTGGCGGGGGAACGACGCGGATGCGTCCCGCAATATTTTGAAGTACAATATATTCAATATTTTATTAAAATTTAATTTTCTTAACGACAGAATAACATACATTATAAATAATAATAATTATATTTGTTTGGAATATAATATACAGGCTGTGAAACGATTATAACAATTCTCTATATACCTCAGGAGGTCCGTGAACGTAAGCAGAAAGGTAGCAAATGCAACCGAAGGTAATAAACAGGCTGGGCTAGGTAGCACTATTTAAATCACGTTCTTTTATGTCTCTTCCCCCCTCCCCAATTTTACATGGCAGAGACGCCAGTGCTTTTTGAACACTTTAACTTTAATAAAGAAATAGCATCACATTTGACTTTCGTTTCTCCATTATAACAGAGGAAAAATTTAATTACTGCATTTTGAACAAGGAATATGAGAAATTCAGTAATGAAGGATAAAATCGATCATTCGATAGCAAAGTAAACGTCAACCAATTTTCTACTTCGAGTGAATTGTTTGTAGAGCTAATAGAATAACTTTCAGCAACAACAATGTTTTAGTTAAAATTCGTTAGTAATAGTTCGATGTTGTGAAAATGTATTTCTGCTAAGTGGTATTACTAATGTTTAAAAGGGCGTCATTAACTTGTTCCGCCACCAATGAATTTCAAGATGGTTTCTTTTGCATCGTTTTGTGCGCGTTTTGTGCCGTTTTGTGCGCCTATTCCCACGTTTTGTGCGCCACCGGAAGTGGGTCAAAACGGACCTCCAAATATGGCGGAACAAGTTAATGCTGTTCCGCCACCAACCAATTTTGAGGTCATTCCCATCACATCGTTTTGTGCGTGTTTTGTGCCGTTTTGTGCGCCTATTTCCACATTTTGTGCGCCATCGGAAGTGGGTCAAAATGGGCCTCCAAGGTGGGGCAAAAGTGACCCACTGTTCCGCCACTAACGAATTTCGAGATGGTTTCTTTTGCATCGTTTTGTGCGCGTTTTGTGCCGTTTTGTGCGCCTATTCCCACGTTTTGTGCGCCACCGGAAGTGGGTCAAAACGGGCCTCCAAGGTGGGGCAAAAGTGACCCACTGTTCCGCCACTAACGAATTTCGAGATGGTTTCTTTTGCATCGTTTTGTGCGCGTTTTGTGCCGTTTTGTGCGCCTATTCCCACGTTTTGTGCGCCATCGGAAGTGGGTCAAAATGGGCCACCAAGGTGGGGCAAAAGTGACTCACTGTTCCACCACCAATGAATTTCGAGATGGTTTCTTTTGCATCGTTTTGTGCGCGTTTTGTGCCGTTTTGTGCGCCTATTCTTACGTTTTGTGCGCCATCGGAAGTGGGTCAAAATGGGCCTCCAAGATGGGGCAAAAGTGACCCACTGTTCCGCCACTAACGAATTTCGAGATGGTTTCTTTTGCATCGTTTTGTGCGCGTTTTGTGCCGTTTTGTGCGACTATTCCCACGTTTTGTGCGCCATCGGAAGTGGGTCAAAAGTGGCTTCCAAGGTGGGGCAAAAGTGACCCACTGTTCCACCACCAATGAATTTCGATATGGTTTCTTTTGCATCGTTTTGTGCGCGTTTTGTGCCGTTTTGTGCGCCTATTCCCACGTTTTGTGCGCCACCGGAAATGGGTCAAAATGGGCCTCCAAGGTGGGGCAAAAGTGACCCACTGTTCCGCCACTAACGAATTTCGAGATGGTTTCTTTTGCATCGTTTTGTGCGCGTTTTGTGCCGTTTTGTGCGCCTATTCCCACGTTTTGTGCGCCATCGGAAGTGGGTCAAAATGGGCTTCCAAGGTGGGGCAAAAGTGACCCACTGTTCCGCCACCAATGAATTTCGAGATGGTTTCTTTTGCATCGTTTTGTGCGCGTTTTGTGCCGTTTTGTGCGCCTATTCCCACGTTTTGTGCGCCATCGGAAGTGGGTCAAAACGGGCCTCCAAATATGGCGGAACATGTTAATGCTGTTCCGCCACCAACGAATTTTGAGGTCATTCCCATCACATCGTTTTGTGCGTGTTTTGTGCCGTTTTGTGCGCCTATTTCCACGTTTTGTGCACCATCGGAAGTGGGTCAAAATGGGCCTTCAAGGTGGGGCATAAGTGACCCACTGTTCCGCCACTAACGAATTTCGAGATGGTTTCTTTTGCATCGTTTTTTGCGCGTTTTGTGCCGTTTTGTGCGCCTATTCCCACGTTTTGTGCGCCACCGGAAGTGGGTCAAAACGGGCCTCCAAGGTGGGGCAAAAGTGACCCACTGTTCAGCCACTAACGAATTTCGAGATGGTTTCTTTTGCATCGTTTTGTGCGCGTTTTGTGCCGTTTTCTGCGCCTATTTCCACGTTTTGTGCCCCATCGGAAGTGGGTCAAAACGGGCCGCCAATGTGGGGCAAAAGTGACCCACTGTTCCGTCACCAATGAATTTCGAGATGGTTTCTTTTGCATCGTTTTGTGCGCGTTTTGTGCAGTTTGTGCGCCTATTCCCACGTTTTGTGCGCCATCCGAAGTGGGTCAAAAAGGGCCTCCAAGGTGGGGCAAAAGTGACCCACTGTTCCGCCACTAACGAATTTCGAGATGGTTTCTTTTGCATCGTTTTGTGCGCGTTTTGTGCCGTTTTGTGCGCCTATTCCCACGTTTTGTGCGCCATCGGAAGTGGGTCAAAATGGGCCTCCAAGGTTGGGCAAAAGTGACCCACTGTTCCGCCACTAACGAATTTCGAGATGGTTTCTTTTGCATCGTTTTGTGCGCGTTTTGTGCCGTTTTGTGCGCCTATTCCCACGTTTTGTGCGCCAGCGGAAGTGGGTCAAAATGGGCCTCCAAGGTGGGGCAAAAGTGACCCACTGTTCCGCCATTAACGAATTTCGAGATGGTTTCTTTTGCATCGTTTTGTGCGCGTTTTGTGCCGTTTTGTGCGCCTATTCCCACGTTTTGTGCGCCATCGGAAGTGGGTCAAAATGGGCTTCCAAGGTGGGGCAAAAGTGACCCACTGTTCCGCCAACAATGAATTTCGAGATGGTTTCTTCTGCTTCGTTTTGTGCGCGTTTTGTGCCGTTTTGTGCGCCTATTCCCACGTTTTGTGCTCCATCGGAAGTAGGTCAAAATGAGTCTCCAAGGTGGGGCAAAAGTGACCCACTGTTCCGCCACGAATGAATTTCGAGATGGTATCTTTTGCATCGTTTTGTGCGCGTTTTGTGCCGTTTTGTGCGCCTATTTCCACATTTTGTGCGCCGCCGGAAGTGGGTCAAAATGGGCCTCCAAGGTGGGGCAAAAGTGACCCACTTTTCCGCCACCAATGAATTTCGATATGATTTATTTGCATCGTTTTGTGCGCGTTTTGTGCCGTTTTGTGCGCCTATTCCCACGTTTTGTGCGCCATCGGAAGTGGGTCAAAACGGGCCTCCAAGGTTGGGCAAAAGTGACCCACTGTTCCGCCACCAATGAATTTCGAGATGGTTTCTTCTGCTTCGTTTTGTGCGCGTTTTGTGCCGTTTTGTGCGCCTATTCCCACGTTTTGTGCGCCATCGGAAATGGGTCAAAATGGGCCTCCAAGGTGGGGCAAAAGTGACCCACTGTTCCGCCACCAATGAATTTCGAGATGGTTTCTTCTGCTTCGTTTTGTGCGCGTTTTGTGCCGTTTTGTGCGCCTATTTCCACATTTTGTGCGCCACCGGAAGTGGGTCAAAACGGGCCTCCAAATATGGCGGAACATGTTAATGCTGTTCCGCCACCAACGAATTTTGAGGTCATTCCCATCACATCGTTTTGTGCGTGTTTTGTGCCGTTTTGTGCGCCTATTTCCACGTTTTGTGCGCCATCGGAAGTGGGTCAAAATGGGCCTTCAAGGTGGGGCATAAGTGACCCACTGTTCCGCCACTAACGAATTTCGAGATGGTTTCTTTTGCATCGTTTTTTGCGCGTTTTGTGCCGTTTTGTGCGCCTATTCCCACGTTTTGTGCGCCACCGGAAGTGGGTCAAAACGGGCCTCCAAGGTGGGGCAAAAGTGACCCGCTGTTCAGCCACTAACGAATTTCGAGATGGTTTCTTTTGCATCGTTTTGTGCGCTTTTTGTGCCGTTTTCTGCGATTATTTCCACGTTTTGTGCCCCATCGGAAGTGGGTCAAAACGGGCCTCCAATGTGGGGCAAAAGTAACCCACTGTTCCGTCACCAATGAATTTCGAGATGGTTTCTTTTGCATCATTTTGTGCGCGTTTTGTGCCGTTTGTGCGCCTATTCCCACGTTTTGTGCGCCATCGGAAGTGGGTCAAAAAGGGCCTCCAAGGTGGGGCAAAAGTGACCCACTGTTCCGCCACCAATGAATTTCGAGATGGTTTCTTTTGCATCGTTTTGTGCGCGTTTTGTGCCGTTTTGTGCGCCTATTCCCACGTTTTGTGCGCCATCGGAAGTGGGTCAAAACGGGCCTCCAAGGTTGGGCAAAAGTGACCCACTGTTCCGCCACCAATGAATTTCGAGATGGTTTCTTCTGCTTCGTTTTGTGCGCGTTTTGTGCCGTTTTGTGCGCCTATTTCCACATTTTGTGCGCCATCGGAAGTGGGTCAAAACGGGCCTCCAAGGTTGGGCAAAAGTGACCCACTGTTCCGCCACCAATGAATTTCGAGATTGTTTCTTCTGCTTCGTTTTGTGCGCGTTTTGTGCCTTTTTTGCGCCTATTCCCACGTTTTTTGCGCCATCGGAAGTGGGTCAAAATGGGCTTCCAAGGTGGGGCAAAAGTGACCCACTGTTCCGCCAACAACGAATTTCGAGATGGTTTCTTCTGCTTCGTTTTGTGCGCGTTTTGTGCGCCTATTCCCACGTTTTGTGCTCCATCGGAAGTGGGTCAAAATGAGCCTCCAAGGTGGGGCAAAAGTGACCCACTGTTCCGCCACCAATGAATTTCGAGATGCTTTCTTTTGCATCGTTTTGTGCGCTTTTTGAGCCGTTTTGTGCACCTATTTCCACATTTTGTGCGCCATCGGAAGTGGGTCAAAACGGGCCTCCAAGGTTGGGCAAAAGTGACCCACTGTTCCGCCACCAATGAATTTCGAGATGGTTTCTTCTGCTTCGTTTTGTGCGCGTTTTGTGCCGTTTTGTGCGCCTATTTCCACATTTTGTGCGCCATCGGAAGTGGGTCAAAACGGGCCTCCATAGTTGGGCAAAAGTGACCCACTGTTCCGCCACCAATGAATTTCGAGATGGTTTCTTTTGCATCGTTTTGTGCGCGTTTTGTGCCGTTTTGTGCGCCTATTCCCACGTTTTGTGTGCCATCATTAGTGGGTCAAAATGGGCCTGCAAGGTGGGGCAAAAGTGACCCACTGTTCCGCCACTAATGAATTTCGAGATGGTTTCTTTTGCATCGTTTTGTGCCGTTTTGTGCGCCTATTTCCACGTTTTGTGCGCCGCCGGAAGTGGGTTAAAACGGGCCTCCAAGGTGGGGCAAAAGTGACCCACTGTTCCAGCACCAATGATTTTCGAAAAGTTTTTTGTATCCTTTTGTGCGCGTTTTGTGCCGTTTTCTGCGCCTATTTCCACGTTTTGTGCACCGCCGGAAGTGGGTCAAAATGGGCCTCCCAGGTGGGGCAAAAGTGACCCACTGTTCCGCCACTAACGAATTTCGACATGGCTTCTTTTGCATCGTTTTGTGCGCGTTTTGTGCCGTTTTGTGCGCCTATGTCCACGTTTTGTGCGCCGCCGGAAGTGGGTCAAAACGGGGCTCCAAAGTGGGGCAAAAGTGACCCACTGTTCCGGCTCCAATGAATTTCGAAATGTTTTTTGCATCCTTTTGTGCGCGTTTTGTGCCGTTTTCTGCGAAAATTCCCACGTTTTGTGCGCCACCGGAAGTGGGTCAAAACGGGCCTACAAGTATGGCGGAACAAGATAATGCCCTTCCGTCACCAACGAATTTGGAGGTCATTCCCATCACATCGTTTTGTGCGTGTTTTGTGCTGTTTTGTGTATTCCTATTTCCACGCTTTGTGCGCCATCGGAAGTGGGTCAAAATGAGCCTCCAAGGTGGGCAAAAGTGACGCACTGTTCCGCCACCAATGAATTTCGAGATGGTTTCTTTTGCATCGTTTTGTGCTCGTTTTGTGCCGTTTTGTTCGCCTATTTCCACGTTTTGGGCGCCATCGGAAGTGGGTCAAAATGGGCCTGCAAGGTGGGCCAAGTGACCAACTGTTCCGCCACCAATGAATTTCGAGATGGTTTCTTTTGCATCGTTTTGTGCGCGTTTTGTGCCGTTTTGTGCGCCTATTTCCACGTTTTGTGCGCCGCCGGAAGTGGGTCAAAACGGGCCTCCAAGGTGGGGCAAAAGTGACCCACTGTTCCGGCACCAATGAATTTCGAGATAATTTTGCATTCTTTTGTGCGCGTTTTGTGCGCCTATTCCCACGTTTTGTGCGCCATCGGAAGTGGGTCAAAATGGGCCTCCAAGGTGGGGCAAAAGTGACCCACTGTTCCGCCACCAATGAATTTCGAGATGGATTTTTTTGCATCGTTTTGTGCGCGTTTTGTTCCGTTTTGTGCGCCTATTGGCACGTTTTGTGCGCCATAGGAAATGGGTCAAAATGGGCCTCCAAGGTGGGGCAAAGGTGACCCACTGTTCCGCCACCAATGAATTTCTAGATGGTTTCTTTTGCATCGTTTTGTGCTGTTTTGTGCGCCTATTCCCACGTTTTGTGCGCCATCGGAAGTGGGTCAAAATGGGCCTCCAAGGTGGGGCAAAAGTGACCCACTTTTCCGCCACTAACGAATTTCGAGATGGTTTCTTTTGCATCGTTTTGTGCGCGTTTTGTGCCTTTTTGTGCGCCTATTCCCACGTTTTGTGGGCCACCGGAAGTCGGTCAAAATGGGTCTCCAAGGTGGGGCAAAAGTGACCCACTGTTCCGCCACTAACGAATTTCGAGATGGTTTCTTTTGCATCGTTTTGTGAGCGTTTTGTGCCGTTTTGTGCGCCTATTCCCACGTTTTGTGCGCCATCGGAAGTGGGTCAAAATGGGCCTCCAAAGTGGGGCAAAAGTGACCCACTGTTCCGCCACTAACGAATTTCGAGATGGTTTCTTTTGCATCGTTTTGTGCGCCTGGCCCCACGTTTTGTGCGCCATCGGAAGTGGTTCAAAATGGGCCTCCAAGGTGGGGCAAAAGTGACCCACTGTTCCGTCACCAATGAATTTCGAGATGGTTTCTTTTGCATCGTTTTGTGCGCGTTTTGTGCCGTTTTGTGCGCCTATTCCCACGTTTTGTGCCCCATCGGAAGTGGGTCAAAACGGGCCTCCAAGGTAAGGCAAAAGTGACTCACTGTTCCGTCACCAATGAATTTCGAGATGTTTTTTGCATCGTTTTGTGCCGTTTTGTGCGCCTATTGGCACGTTTTGTGCGCCGCTGGAAGTGTGTCAAAACGGGACTCCAAAGTGGGGCAAAAGTGACCCACTGTTCCGGCACCAACGAACTTCGAGATGTTTTTTTGCATCGTTTTGTGCGCGTTTTGTGTCGTTTTGTGCGCCTATTCCCACGTTTTGTGCGCCATCGGAAGTGGGTCAAAATGGGCCTCACAGGTGGGGCAAAAGTGACCCACTGTTCCGCCACTAACGAATTTCGACATGGTTTCTTTTGCATCGTTTTGTGCGCGTTTTGTACCGTTTTGTGCGCCTATGTCCACGTTTTGTGCGCCGCCGGAAGTGGGTCAAAACGGGGCTCCAAAGTGGGGCAAAAGTGACCCACTGTTCCGGCACCAATGAATTTCGAAATGTTTTTTGCATCCTTTTGTGCGCGTTTTGTGCCGTTTTCTGCGAAAATTCCCACGTTTTGTGCGCCACCGGAAGTGGGTCAAAACGGGCCTACAAGTATGGCGGAACAAGATAATGCCCTTTCGTCACCAACGAATTTGGAGGTCATTCCCATCACATCGTTTTGTGCGTGTTTTGTGCATTTTTGTGTATTCCTATTTCCACGCTTTGTGCGCCATCGGAAGTGGGTCAAAATGAGCCTCCAAGGTGGGGCAAAAGTGACGCACTGTTCCGCCACCAATGAATTTCGAGATGGTTTCTTTTGCATCGTTTTGTGCTCGTTTTGTGCCGTTTTGTTCGCCTATTTCCACGTTTTGTGCGCCATCGGAAGTTGGTCAAAATGGGCCTGCAAGGTGGGCCAAGTGACCAACTGTTCCGCCACCAATGAATTTCGAGATGGTTTCTTTTGCATCGTTTTGTGCGCGTTTTGTGCCGTTTTGTGCGCCTATTTCCACGTTTTGTGCGCCGCCGGAAGTGGGTCAAAACGGGCCTCCAAGGTGGGGCAAAAGTGACCCACTGTTCCGGCACCAATGAATTTCGAGATAATTTTGCATTCTTTTGTGCGCGTTTTGTGCGCCTATTCCCACGTTTTGTGCGCCATCGGAAGTGGGTCAAAATGGGCCTCCAAGGTGGGGCAAAAGTGACCCACTGTTCCGCCACCAATGAATTTCGAGATGGATTTTTTTGCATCGTTTTGTGCGCGTTTTGTTCCGTTTTGTGCGCCTATTGGCACGTTTTGTGCGCCATAGGAAATGGGTCAAAATGGGCCTCCAAGGTGGGGCAAAAGTGACCCACTGTTCCGCCACCAATGAATTTCGAGATGGTTTCTTTTGCATCGTTTTGTGCTGTTTTGTGCGCCTATTCCCACGTTTTGTACGCCATCGGAAGTGGGTCAAAATGGGCCTCCAAGGTGGGGCAAAAGTGACCCACTGTTCCGCCACTAACGAATTTCGAGATGGTTTCTTTTGCATCGTTTTGTGAGCGTTTTGTGCCGTTTTGTGCGCCTATTCCCACGTTTTGTGCGCCATCGGAAGTGGGTCAAAATGGGCCTCCAAAGTGGGGCAAAAGTGACCCACTGTTCCGCCACTAACGAATTTCGAGATGGTTTCTTTTGCATCGTTTTGTGCCGTTTTGTGCGCCTATTTCCACGTTTTGTGCGCCGCCGGAAGTGGGTCAAAACGGGCCTCCAAGGTGGGGGAAAAGTGACCCACTGTTCAAGCACCAATGATTTTCGAAATGTTTTTTGCATCCTTTTGTGCGCGTTTTGTGCCGTTTTCTGCGCCTATTTCCACATTTTGTGCGCCGCCGGAAGTAGGTCAAAATGAGCCTCCAAGGTGGGGCAAAAGTGACCCACTGTTCCGCCACCAATGAATTTCGAGATGGATTCTTTTGCATCGTTTTGTGCGCGTTTTGTGCCGTTTTGTGAGCCCATTTCCACGTTTTGTGCGCCGCCGGAAGTTGGTCAAAACGGGCCTCCAAGGTGGGGCAAAAGTGACCCACTGTTCCGGCACCAATGAATTTCCAGATGTTTTTTGCATTCTTTTGTGCGCGTTTTGTGCCGTTTTGTGCGCCTATTCCCAAGTTTTGTGCGCCATCGGAAGCGGGTCAAAATGGGCCTCCAAGGTGGGGCAAAAGTGACCCACTGTTGCGCCACCAATGAATTTCCAGAAAGGTTTCTTTTGCATCGTTTTGTGCGCGTTTTGTGCCGTTTTGTGCGCCTATTCCCACGTTTTGTGCGCCTATTCCCACGTTTTGTGCGCCTATTCCCACGTTTTGTGCGCCATCGGAAGTGGGTCAAAACGGGCCTCCAAGGTTGGGCAAAAATGACCCACTGTTCCGCCACCAATGAATTTCGAGATGGTTTCTTCTGCTTCGTTTTGTGCGCGTTTTGTGCCGTTTTGTGCGCCTATTGGCACGTTTTGTGCGCCGCTGGAAGTGTGTCAAAACGGGCCTCCAAGGTGGGGCAAAAGTGACCCACTGTTCCGTCACCAACGAATGTCGAGATTTTTTTTGCATTGTTCTTGCGCGTTTTCTGCCGTTTTGTGCGCCTATTCCTACGTTTTGGGCGCCATTGGAAGTGGGTCAAAATGGGCCTCCAAGGGGGGGCAAAAGTGACCCACTGTTCCGCCACCAATGAATTTCGAGATGGTTTCTTCTGCTTCGTTTTGTGCGCGTTTTGTGCCGTTTTGTGCGCCTATTCCCACGTTTTGTGCGCCATCGGAAGTGGGTCAAAATGGGCCTCCAAGGTGGGGCAAAAGTGACCCACTGTTCCGCCACCAATGAATTTCGAGATGGTTTCTTCTGCTTCGTTTTGTGCGCGTTTTGTGCCGTTTTGTGCGCCTATTCCCACGTTTTGTGCGCCATCGGAAGTGTGTCAAAACGGGCCTCCAAGGTTGGGCAAAAGTGACCCACTGTTCTGCCACCAATGAATTTCGAGATGGTTTCTTCTGCTTCGTTTTGTGCGCGTTTTGTGCCGTTTTGTGCGCCTATTACCACGTTTTGTGCGCCATCGGAAGTGGGTCAAAATGGGCCTCCAAGGTGGGGCAAAAGTGACCCACTGTTCCGGCACCAATGAATTTCGAGATAATTTTGCATTCTTTTGTGCGCGTTTTGTGCGCCTATTCCCACGTTTTGTGCGCCATCGGAAGTGGGTCAAAATGGGCCTCCAAGATGGGGCAAAACTGACCCACTGTTCCGCCACTAACGAATTTCGAGATGGTTTCTTCTGCATCGTTTTGTGCGCGTTTTGTGCCGTTTTGTGCGACTATTCCCACGTTTTGTGCGCCATCGGAAGTGGGTCAAAAGTGGCTTCCAAGGTGGGGCAAAAGTGACCCACTTTTCCACCACCAATGAATTTCGATATGGTTTCTTTTGCATCGTTTTGTGCGCGTTTTGTGCCGTTTTGTGCGCCTATTCCCACGTTTTGTGCGCCACCGGAAATGGGTCAAAATGGGCCTCCAAGGTGGGGCAAAAGTGACCCACTGTTCCGCCACTAACGAATTTCGAGATGGTTTCTTTTGCATCGTTTTGTGCGCGTTTTGTGCCGTTTTGTGCGCCTATTCCCACGTTTTGTGCGCCATCGGAAGTGGGTCAAAATGGGCTTCCAAGGTGGGGCAAAAGTGACCCACTGTTCCGCCACCAATAAATTTCGAGATGGTTTCTTTTGCATCGTTTTGTGCGCGTTTTGTGCCGTTTTGTGCGCTTATTCCCACGTTTTGTGCGCCATCGGAAGTGGGTCAAAACGGGCCTCCAAATATGGCGGAACATGTTAATGCTGTTCCGCCACCAACGAATTTTGAGGTCATTCCCATCACATCGTTTTGTGCGTGTTTTGTGCCGTTTTGTGCGCCTATTTCCACGTTTTGTGCACCATCGGAAGTGGGTCAAAATGGGCCTTCAAGGTGGAGCATAAGTGACCCACTGTTCCGCCACTAACGAATTTCGAGATGGTTTCTTTTGCATCGTTTTTTGCGCGTTTTGTGCCGTTTTGTGCGCCTATTCCCACGTTTTGTGCGCCACCGGAAGTGGGTCAAAACGGGCCTCCAAGGTGGGGCAAAAGTGACCCACTGTTCAGCCACTAACGAATTTCGAGATGGTTTCTTTTGCATCGTTTTGTGCGCGTTTTGTGCCGTTTTCTGCGCCTATTTCCACGTTTTGTGCCCCATCGGAAGTGGGTCAAAACGGGCCTCCAATGTGGGGCAAAAGTGACCCACTGTTCCGTCACCAATGAATTTCGAGATGGTTTCTTTTGCATCGTTTTGTGCGCGTTTTGTGCCCTTTGTGCGCCTATTCCCACGTTTTGTGCGCCATCCGAAGTGGGTCAAAAAGGGCCTCCAAGGTGGGGCAAAAGTGACCCACTGTTCCGCCACTAACGAATTTCGAGATGGTTTCTTTTGCATCGTTTTGTGCGCGTTTTGTGCCGTTTTGTGCGCCTATTCCCACGTTTTGTGCGCCATCGGAAGTGGGTCAAAATGGGCCTCCAAGGTTGGGCAAAAGTGACCCACTGTTCCGCCACTAACGAATTTCGAGATGGTTTCTTTTGCATCGTTTTGTGCGCGTTTTGTGCCGTTTTGTGCGCCTATTCCCACGTTTTGTGCGCCAGCGGAAGTGGGTCAAAATGGGCCTCCAAGGTGGGGCAAAAGTGACCCACTGTTCCGCCATTAACGAATTTCGAGATGGTTTCTTTTGCATCGTTTTGTGCGCGTTTTGTGCCGTTTTGTGCGCCTATTCCCACGTTTTGTGCGCCATCGGAAGTGGGTCAAAATGGGCTTCCAAGGTGGGGCAAAAGTGACCCACTGTTCCGCCAACAATGAATTTCGAGATGGTTTCTTCTGCTTCGTTTTGTGCGCGTTTTGTGCCGTTTTGTGCGCCTATTCCCACGTTTTGTGCTCCATCGGAAGTAGGTCAAAATGAGTCTCCAAGGTGGGGCAAAAGTGACCCACTGTTCCGCCACGAATGAATTTCGAGATGGTATCTTTTGCATCGTTTTGTGCGCGTTTTGTGCCGTTTTGTGCGCCTATTTCCACATTTTGTGCGCCGCCGGAAGTGGGTCAAAATGGGCCTCCAAGGTGGGGCAAAAGTGACCCACTTTTCCGCCACCAATGAATTTCGATATGATTTATTTGCATCGTTTTGTGCGCGTTTTGTGCCGTTTTGTGCGCCTATTCCCACGTTTTGTGCGCCATCGGAAGTGGGTCAAAACGGGCCTCCAAGGTTGGGCAAAAGTGACCCACTGTTCCGCCACCAATGACTTTCGAGATGGTTTCTTCTGCTTCGTTTTGTGCGCGTTTTGTGCCGTTTTGTGCGCCTATTCCCACGTTTTGTGCGCCACCGGAAGTGGGTCAAAACGGGCCTCCAAGGTGGGGCAAAAGTGACCCACTGTTCAGCCACTAACGAACTTCGAGATGGTTTCTTTTGCATCGTTTTGTGCGCTTTTTGTGCCGTTTTCTGCGATTATTTCCACGTTTTGTGCCCCATCGGAAGTGGGTCAAAACGGGCCTCCAATGTGGGGCAAAAGTAACCCACTGTTCCGTCACCAATGAATTTCGAGATGGTTTCTTTTGCATCATTTTGTGCGCGTTTTGTGCCGTTTGTGCGCCTATTCCCACGTTTTGTGCGCCATCGGAAGTGGGTCAAAAAGGGCCTCCAAGGTGGGGCAAAAGTGACCCACTGTTCCGCCACCAATGAATTTCGAGATGGTTTCTTTTGCATCGTTTTGTGCGCGTTTTGTGCCGTTTTGTGCGCCTATTCCCACGTTTTGTGCGCCATCGGAAGTGGGTCGAAACGGGCCTCCAAGGTTGGGCAAAAGTGACCCACTGTTCCGCCACCAATGAATTTCGAGATGGTTTCTTCTGCTTCGTTTTGTGCGCGTTTTGTGCCGTTTTGTGCGCCTATTTCCACATTTTGTGCGCCATCGGAAGTGGGTCAAAACGGGCCTCCAAGGTTGGGCAAAAGTGACCCACTGTTCCGCCACCAATGAATTTCGAGATGGTTTCTTCTGCTTCGTTTTGTGCGCGTTTTGTGCCGTTTTGTGCGCCTATTCCCACTTTTTTTGCGCCATCGGAAGTGGGTCAAAATGGGCTTCCAAGGTGGGGCAAAAGTGACCCACTGTTCCGCCAACAACGAATTTCGAGATGGTTTCTTCTGCTTCGTTTTGTGCGCGTTTTGTGCGCCTATTCCCACGTTTTGTGCTCCATCGGAAGTGGGTCAAAATGAGCCTCCAAGGTGGGGCAAAAGTGACCCACTGTTCCGCCACCAATGAATTTCGAGATGCTTTCTTTTGCATCGTTTTGTGCGCTTTTTGAGCCGTTTTGTGCACCTATTTCCACATTTTGTGCGCCATCGGAAGTGGGTCAAAACGGGCCTCCAAGGTTGGGCAAAAGTGACCCACTGTTCCGCCACCAATGAATTTCGAGATGGTTTCTTCTGCTTCGTTTTGTGCGCGTTTTGTGCCGTTTTGTGCGCCTATTTCCACATTTTGTGCGCCATCGGAAGTGGGTCAAAACGGGCCTCCATAGTTGGGCAAAAGTGACCCACTGTTCCGCCACCAATGAATTTCGAGATGGTTTCTTTTGCATCGTTTTGTGCGCGTTTTGTGCCGTTTTATGCGCCTATTCCCACGTTTTGTGTGCCATCATTAGTGGGTCAAAATGGGCCTGCAAGGTGGGGCAAAAGTGACCCACTGTTACGCCACTAATGAATTTCGAGATGGTTTCTTTTGCATCGTTTTGTGCCGTTTTGTGCGCCTATTTCCACGTTTTGTGCGCCGCCGGAAGTGGGTTAAAACGGGCCTCCAAGGTGGGGCAAAAGTGACCCACTGTTCCAGCACCAATGATTTTCGAAAAGTTTTTTGTATCCTTTTGTGCGCGTTTTGTGCCGTTTTCTGCGCCTATTTCCACGTTTTGTGCGCCGCCGGAAGTGGGTCAAAATGGGCCTCCCAGGTGGGGCAAAAGTGACCCTCTCTTCCGCCACTAACGAATTTCGACATGGCTTCTTTTGCATCGTTTTGTGCGCGTTTTGTGCCGTTTTGTGCGCCTATGTCCACGTTTTGTGCGCCGCCGGAAGTGGGTCAAAACGGGGCTCCAAAGTGGGGCAAAAGTGACCCACTGTTCCGGCTCCAATGAATTTCGAAATGTTTTTTGCATCCTTTTGTGCGCGTTTTGTGCCGTTTTCTGCGAAAATTCCCACGTTTTGTGCGCCACCGGAAGTGGGTCAAAACGGGCCTACAAGTATGGCGGAACAAGATAATGCCCTTCCGTCACCAACGAATTTGGAGGTCATTCCCATCACATCGTTTTGTGCGTGTTTTGTGCTGTTTTGTGTATTCCTATTTCCACGCTTTGTGCGCCATCGGAAGTGGGTCAAAATGAGCCTCCAAGGTGGGCAAAAGTGACGCACTGTTCCGCCACCAATGAATTTCGAGATGGTTTCTTTTGCATCGTTTTGTGCTCGTTTTGTGCCGTTTTGTTCGCCTATTTCCACGTTTTGGGCGCCATCGGAAGTGGGTCAAAATGGGCCTGCAAGGTGGGCCAAGTGACCAACTGTTCCGCCACCAATGAATTTCGAGATGGTTTCTTTTGCATCGTTTTGTGCGCGTTTTGTGCCGTTTTGTGCGCCTATTTCCACGTTTTGTGCGCCGCCGGAAGTGGGTCAAAACGGGCCTCCAAGGTGGGGCAAAAGTGACCCACTGTTCCGGCACCAATGAATTTCGAGATAATTTTGCATTCTTTTGTGCGCGTTTTGTGCGCCTATTCCCACGTTTTGTGCGCCATCGGAAGTGGGTCAAAATGGGCCTCCAAGGTGGGGCAAAAGTGACCCACTGTTCCGCCACCAATGAATTTCGAGATGGATTTTTTTGCATCGTTTTGTGCGCGTTTTTTTCCGTTTTGTGCGCCTATTGGCACGTTTTGTGCGCCATAGGAAATGGGTCAAAATGGGCCTCCAAGGTGGGGCAAAGGTGACCCACTGTTCCGCCACCAATGAATTTCTAGATGGTTTCTTTTGCATCGTTTTGTGCTGTTTTGTGCGCCTATTCCCACGTTTTGTGCGCCATCGGAAGTGGGTCAAAATGGGCCTCCAAGGTGGGGCAAAAGTGACCCACTTTTCCGCCACTAACGAATTTCGAGATGGTTTCTTTTGCATCGTTTTGTGCGCGTTTTTTGCCTTTTTGTGCGCCTATTCCCACGTTTTGTGGGCCATCGGAAGTCGGTCAAAATGGGTCTCCAAGGTGGGGCAAAAGTGACCCACTGTTCCGCCACTAACGAATTTCGAGATGGTTTCTTTTGCATCGTTTTGTGAGTGTTTTGTGCCGTTTTGTGCGCCTATTCCCATGTTTTGTGCGCCATCGGAAGTGGGTCAAAATGGGCCTCCAAAGTGGGGCAAAAGTGACCCACTGTTCCGCCACTAACGAATTTCGAGATGGTTTCTTTTGCATCGTTTTGTGCGCCTGGCCCCACGTTTTGTGCGCCATCGGAAGTGGTTCAAAATGGGCCTCCAAGGTGGGGCAAAAGTGACCCACTGTTCCGCCACTAACGAATTACGAGATGGTTTCTTTTGCATCGTTTTGTGCGCGTTTTGTTCCGTTTTGTGCGCCTATTGGCACGTTTTGTGCGCCATCGGAAATGAGTCAAAATGGGCCTCCAAGGTGGGGCAAAAGTGGCCCACTGTTCCGCCAACAATGAATTTCGAGATGGTTTCTTCTGCTTCGTTTTGTGCGCGTTTTGTGCCGTTTTGTGCGCCTATTTCCACATTTTGTGCGCCATCCTAAGTGGGTCAAAACGGGCCTCCAAGGTAGGGCAAAAGTGACCCACTGTTCCGCCACCAATGAATTTCGAGATGGTTTCTTCTGCTTCGTTTTGTGCGCGTTTTGTGCCGTTTTGTGCGCCTATTCCCACGTTTTTTGCGCCATCGGAAGTGGGTCAAAATGGGCTTCCAAGGTGGGGCAAAAGTGACCCACTGTTCCGCCAACAACGAATTTCGAGATGGTTTCTTCTGCTTCGTTTTGTGCGCGTTTTGTGCGCCTATTCCCACGTTTTGTGCTCCATCGGAAGTGGGTCAAAATGAGCCTCCAAGGTGGGGCAAAAGTGACCCACTGTTCCGCCACCAATGAATTTCGAGATGCTTTCTTTTGCATCGTTTTGTGCGCTTTTTGAGCCGTTTTGTGCACCTATTTCCACATTTTGTGCGCCAGCGGAAGTGGGTCAAAACGGGCCTCCAAGGTTGGGCAAAAGTGACCCACTGTTCCGCCACCAATGAATTTCGAGATGGTTTCTTCTGCTTCGTTTTGTGCGCGTTTTGTGCCGTTTTGTGCGCCTATTTCCACATTTTGTGCGCCATCGGAAGTGGGTCAAAACGGGCCTCCATAGTTGGGCAAAAGTGACCCACTGTTCCGCCACCAATGAATTTCGAGATGGTTTCTTTTGCATCGTTTTGTGCGCGTTTTGTGCCGTTTTGTGCGCCTATTCCCACGTTTTGTGTGCCATCATTAGTGGGTCAAAATGGGCCTGCAAGGTGGGGCAAAAGTGACCCACTGTTCCGCCACTAATGAATTTCGAGATGGTTTCTTTTGCATCGTTTTGTGCCGTTTTGTGCGCCTATTTCCACGTTTTGTGCGCCGCCGGAAGTGGGTTAAAACGGGCCTCCAAGGTGGGGCAAAAGTGACCCACTGTTCCAGCACCAATGATTTTCGAAAAGTTTTTTGTATCCTTTTGTGCGCGTTTTGTGCCGTTTTCTGCGCCTATTTCCACGTTTTGTGCACCGCCGGAAGTGGGTCAAAATGGGCCTCCCAGGTGGGGCAAAAGTGACCCACTGTTCCGCCACTAACGAATTTCGACATGGCTTCTTTTGCATCGTTTTGTGCGCGTTTTGTGCCGTTTTGTGCGCCTATGTCCACGTTTTGTGCGCCGCCGGAAGTGGGTCAAAACGGGGCTCCAAAGTGGGGCAAAAGTGACCCACTGTTCCGGCTCCAATGAATTTCGAAATGTTTTTTGCATCCTTTTGTGCGCGTTTTGTGCCGTTTTCTGCGAAAATTCCCACGTTTTGTGCGCCACCGGAAGTGGGTCAAAACGGGCCTACAAGTATGGCGGAACAAGATAATGCCCTTCCGTCACCAACGAATTTGGAGGTCATTCCCATCACATCGTTTTGTGCGTGTTTTGTGCTGTTTTGTGTATTCCTATTTCCACGCTTTGTGCGCCATCGGAAGTGGGTCAAAATGAGCCTCCAAGGTGGGCAAAAGTGACGCACTGTTCCGCCACCAATGAATTTCGAGATGGTTTCTTTTGCATCGTTTTGTGCTCGTTTTGTGCCGTTTTGTTCGCCTATTTCCACGTTTTGGGCGCCATCGGAAGTGGGTCAAAATGGGCCTGCAAGGTGGGCCAAGTGACCAACTGTTCCGCCACCAATGAATTTCGAGATGGTTTCTTTTGCATCGTTTTGTGCGCGTTTTGTGCCGTTTTGTGCGCCTATTTCCACGTTTTGTGCGCCGCCGGAAGTGGGTCAAAACGGGCCTCCAAGGCGGGGCAAAAGTGACCCACTGTTCCGGCACCAATGAATTTCGAGATAATTTTGCATTCTTTTGTGCGCGTTTTGTGCGCCTATTCCCACGTTTTGTGCGCCATCGGAAGTGGGTCAAAATGGGCCTCCAAGGTGGGGCAAAAGTGACCCACTGTTCCGCCACCAATAAATTTCGAGATGGATTTTTTTGCATCGTTTTGTGCGCGTTTTGTTCCGTTTTGTGCGCCTATTGGCACGTTTTGTGCGCCATAGGAAATGGGTCAAAATGGGCCTCCAAGGTGGGGCAAAGGTGACCCACTGTTCCGCCACCAATGAATTTCTAGATGGTTTCTTTTGCATCGTTTTGTGCTGTTTTGTGCGCCTATTCCCACGTTTTGTGCGCCATCGGAAGTGGGTCAAAATGGGCCTCCAAGGTGGGGCAAAAGTGACCCACTTTTCCGCTACTAACGAATTTCGAGATGGTTTCTTTTGCATCGTTTTGTGCGCGTTTTTTGCCTTTTTGTGCGCCTATTCCCACGTTTTGTGGGCCATCGGAAGTCGGTCAAAATGGGTCTCCAAGGTGGGGCAAAAGTGACCCACTGTTCCGCCACTAACGAATTTCGAGATGGTTTCTTTTGCATCGTTTTGTGAGCGTTTTGTGCCGTTTTGTGCGCCTATTCCCACGTTTTGTGCGCCATCGGAAGTGGGTCAAAATGGGCCTCCAAAGTGGGGCAAAAGTGACCCACTGTTCCGCCACTAACGAATTTCGAGATGGTTTCTTTTGCATCGTTTTGTGCGCCTGGCCCCACGTTTTGTGCGCCATCGGAAGTGGTTCAAAATGGGCCTCCAAGGTGGGGCAAAAGTGACCCACTGTTCCGCCACTAACGAATTACGAGATGGTTTCTTTTGCATCGTTTTGTGCGCGTTTTGTTCCGTTTTGTGCGCCTATTGGCACGTTTTGTGCGCCATCGGAAATGGGTCAAAATAGGCCTCCAAGGTGGGGCAAAAGTGACCCACTGTTCCGCCAACAATGAATTTCGAGATGGTTTCTTCTGCTTCGTTTTGTGCGCTTTTTGAGCCGTTTTGTGCACCTATTTCCACATTTTGTGCGCCATCGGAAGTGGGTCAAAACGGGCCTCCAAGGTTGGGCAAAAGTGACCCACTGTTCCGTCACCAATGAATTTCGAGATTGTTTCTTTTGCATCGTTTTGTGCGCGTTTTGTGCCGTTTTGTGCGCCTATTCCCACGTTTTGTGCCCCATCGGAAGTGGGTCAAAACGGGCCTCCAAGGTAAGGCAAAAGTGACTCACTGTTCCGTCACCAATGAATTTCGAGATGTTTTTTGCATCGTTTTGTGCCGTTTTGTGCGCCTATTGGCACGTTTTGTGCGCCGCTGGAAGTGTGTCAAAACGGGACTCCAAAGTGGGGCAAAAGTGACCCACTGTTCCGGCACCAACGAACTTCGAGATGTTTTTTTTGCATCGTTTTGTGCGCGTTTTGTGTCGTTTTGTGCGCCTATTCCCACGTTTTGTGCGCCATCGGAAGTGGGTCAAAATGGGCCTCACAGGTGGGGCAAAAGTGACCCACTGTTCCGCCACTAACGAATTTCGACATGGTTTCTTTTGCATCGTTTTGTGCGCGTTTTGTACCGTTTTGTGCGCCTATGTCCACGTTTTGTGCGCCGCCGGAAGTGGGTCAAAACGGGGCTCCAAAGTGGGGCAAAAGTGACCCACTGTTCCGGCACCAATGAATTTCGAAATGTTTTTTGCATCCTTTTGTGCGCGTTTTGTGCCGTTTTCTGCGAAAATTCCCACGTTTTGTGCGCCACCGGAAGTGGGTCAAAACGGGCCTACAAGTATGGCGGAACAAGATAATGCCCTTTCGTCACCAACGAATTTGGAGGTCATTCCCATCACATCGTTTTGTGCGTGTTTTGTGCATTTTTGTGTATTCCTATTTCCACGCTTTGTGCGCCATCGGAAGTGGGTCAAAATGAGCCTCCAAGGTGGGGCAAAAGTGACGCACTGTTCCGCCACCAATGAATTTCGAGATGGTTTCTTTTGCATCGTTTTGTGCTCGTTTTGTGCCGTTTTGTTCGCCTATTTCCACGTTTTGTGCGCCATCGGAAGTTGGTCAAAATGGGCCTGCAAGGTGGGCCAAGTGACCAACTGTTCCGCCACCAATGAATTTCGAGATGGTTTCTTTTGCATCGTTTTGTGCGCGTTTTGTGCCGTTTTGTGCGCCTATTTCCACGTTTTGTGCGCCGCCGGAAGTGGGTCAAAACGGGCCTCCAAGGTGGGGCAAAAGTGACCCACTGTTCCGGCACCAATGAATTTCGAGATAATTTTGCATTCTTTTGTGCGCGTTTTGTGCGCCTATTCCCACGTTTTGTGCGCCATCGGAAGTGGGTCAAAATGGGCCTCCAAAGTGGGGCAAAAGTGACCCACTGTTCCGCCACCAATGAATTTCGAGATGGATTGTTTTGCATCGTTTTGTGCGCGTTTTGTTCCGTTTTGTGCGCCTATTGGCACGTTTTGTGCGCCATAGGAAATGGGTCAAAATGGGCCTCCAAGGTGGGGCAAAAGTGACCCACTGTTCCGCCACCAATGAATTTCGAGATGGTTTCTTTTGCATCGTTTTGTGCTGTTTTGTGCGCCTATTCCCACGTTTTGTACGCCATCGGAAGTGGGTCAAAATGGGCCTCCAAGGTGGGGCAAAAGTAACCCACTGTTCCGCCACTAACGAATTTCGAGATGGTTTCTTTTGCATCGTTTTGTGCGCGTTTTGTGCCTTTTTGTGCGCCTATTCCCACGTTTTGTGGGCCATCGGAAGTCGGTCAAAATGGGTCTCCAAGGTGGGGCAAAAGTGACCCACTGTTCCGCCACTAACGAATTTCGAGATGGTTTCTTTTGCATCGTTTTGTGAGCGTTTTGTGCCGTTTTTTGCGCCTATTCCCACGTTTTGTGCGCCATCGGAAGTGGGTCAAAATGGGCCTCCAAAGTGGGGCAAAAGTGACCCACTGTTCCGCCACTAACGAATTTCGAGATGGTTTCTTTTGCATCGTTTTCTGCCGTTTTGTGCGCCTATTTCAACGTTTTGTGCGCCGCCGGAAGTGGGTCAAAACGGGCCTCCAAGGTGGGGGAAAAGTGACCCACTGTTCAAGCACCAATGATTTTCGAAATGTTTTTTGCATCCTTTTGTGCGCGTTTTGTGCCGTTTTCTGCGCCTATTTCCACATTTTGTGCGCCGCCGGAAGTGGGTCAAAATGAGCCTCCAAGGTGGGGCAAAAGTAACCCACTGTTCCGCCACTAACGAATTTCGAGATGGATTCTTTTGCATCGTTTTGTGCGCGTTTTGTGCCGTTTTGTGCGCCTATTCCCACGTTTTGTGCGCCTATTCCCACGTTTTGTGCGCCTATTCCCACGTTTTGTGCGCCATCGGAAGTGGGTCAAAACGGGCCTCCAAGGTTGAGCAAAAATGACCCACTGTTCCGCCACCAATGAATTTCGAGATGGTTTCTTCTGCTTCGTTTTGTGCGCGTTTTGTGCCGTTTTGTGCGCCTATTGGCACGTTTTGTGCGCCGCTGGAAGTGTGTCAAAACGGGCCTCCAAGGTGGGGCAAAAGTGACCCACTGTTCCGTCACCAACGAATGTCGAGATTTTTTTTGCATCGTTCTTGCGCGTTTTCTGCCGTTTTGTGCGCCTATTCCTACGTTTTGGGCGCCATCGGAAGTGGGTCAAAATGGGCCTCCAAGGGGGGGCAAAAGTGACCCACTGTTCCGCCACCAATGAATTTCGAGATGGTTTCTTCTGCTTCGTTTTGTGCGCGTTTTGTGCCGTTTTGTGCGCCTATTCCCACGTTTTGTGCGCCATCGGAAGTGGGTCAAAATGGGCCTCCAAGGTGGGGCAAAAGTGACCCACTGTTCCGCCACCAATGAATTTCGAGATGGTTTCTTCTGCTTCGTTTTGTGCGCGTTTTGTGCCGTTTTGTGCGCCTATTCCCACGTTTTGTGCGCCATCGGAAGTGTGTCAAAACGGGCCTCCAAGGTTGGGCAAAAGTGACCCACTGTTCCGCCACCAATGAATTTCGAGATGGTTTCTTCTGCTTCGTTTTGTGCGCGTTTTGTGCCGTTTTGTGCGCCTATTCCCACGTTTTGTGCGCCATCGGAAGTGGGTCAAAATGGGCCTCCAAGGTGGGGCAAAAGTGACCCACTGTTCCGCCACCAATGAATTTCGAGATAATTTGGATCGTTTTGTGCGCGTTTTGTGCCGTTTTCTGCGCCTATTCCCACGTTTTGTGCCCCATCGGAAGTGGGTCAAAACGGGCCTCCAAGGTAAGGCAAAAGTGACTCACTGTTCCGTCACCAATGAATTTCGAGATGTTTTTTGCATCGTTTTGTGCGCGTTCTGTGCCGTTTTGAGCTCCTATTCCCACGTTTTGTGCGCCATCGGAAGTTGGTCAAAATGGGCCTCCAAGGTGGGGCAAAAGTGACCCACTGTTCCGCCACCAATGAATTTCGAGATGGTTTCTTTTGCTTCGTTTTGTACGCGTTTTGTGCCGTTTTGTGCGCCTATATCCACGTTTTGTGCGCCATCGGAATTGGGTCAAAACGGGCCTCCAAGGTGGGGCAAAAGTGACCCACTGTTCCGGCACCAATGACTTTCGAGATGTTTTTTGCATCGTTTTGTGCGCGTTTTGTGCCGTTTTGGGCGCCTATTCCCACGTTTTGGGCGCCATCGGAAGTGGGTCAAAATGGGCCTCCGAGGTGGGGCAAAAGTGACCCACTGTTCCGCCACCAATGAATTTCGAGATGGTTTCTTCTGCTTCGTTTTGTGAGCGTTTTGTGCCTTTTTGTGCGCCTATTGGCACGTGTTGTGCCCCGCTGGAAGTGGGTCAAAAGGGGCCTCCAAGGTGGGGCAAAAGTGACCCACTGTTCCGGCAGCAATGAATTTCGAGATGATTTTTGCATCGTTTTGTGCCGTTTTGTGCGTCTATTCCCACGTTTTGTGGGCCATCGGAAGTGGGTCAAAACGGGCCTCCAAGGTTGGGCAAAGGTGACCCACTGATCCGCCACCAATGAATTTCGTGATGGTTTCTTCTGCTTCGTTTTGTGCGCGTTTTGTGCCATTTTGTGCGCCTATTGGCACGTTTTGTGCGCCGCTGGAAGTGGGTCAAAATGGGCCTCCAACGTGGTTCTAAAGTGACCCATTGTTCCGTCACCAATGAATTTCGAGATGGTTTCTTTTGCATCGTTTTGTGCGCGTTTTGTGCCGTTTTGTGCGCCTATTCCCACGTTTTGTGCGCCATCGGAAGTGGGTCAAAACGGGCCTCCAAGGTTGGGCAAAAGTGACCCACTGTTCCGCCACCAACGAATTTCGAGATGGTTTCTTTTGCATCGTTTTGTGCTCGTTTTGTGCCGTTTTGTTCGCCTATTTCCACGTTTTGTGCGCCATCGGAAGTGGGTCAAAATGGGCCTGCAAGGTGGGCCAAGTGACCAACTGTTCCGCCACCAATGAATTTCGAGATGGTTTCTTTTGCATCGTTTTGTGCGCGTTTTGTGCCGTTTTGTGCGCCTATTTCCACGTTTTGTGCGCCGCCGGAAGTGGGTCAAAACGGGCCTCCAAGGTGGGGCAAAAGTGACCCACTGTTCCGGCACCAATGAATTTCGAGATAATTTTGCATTCTTTTGTGCGCGTTTTGTGCGCCTATTCCCACGTTTTGTGCGCCATCGGAAGTGGGTCAAAATGGGCCTCCAAGGTGGGGCAAAATTGACCCACTGTTCCGCCACCAATGAATTTCGAGATGGATTTTTTGCATCGTTTTGTGCGCGTTTTGTTCCGTTTTGTGCGCCTATTGGCACGTTTTGTGCGCCATCGGAAATGGGTCAAAATGGGCCTCCAAGGTGGGGCAAAAGTGACCCACTGTTCCGCCACCAATGAATTTCGAGATGGTTTCTTTTGCTTCGTTTTGTGCTGTTTTGTGCGCCTATTCCCACGTTTTGTGCGCCATCGGAAGTGGGTCAAAATGGGCCTCCAAGGTGGGGCAAAAGTGACCCACTGTTCCGCCACTAACGAATTTCGAGATGGTTTCTTTTGCATCGTTTTGTGCGCGTTTTGTGCCTTTTTGTGCGCCTATTCCCACGTTTTGTGGGCCATCGGAAGTCGGTCAAAATGGGTCTCCAAGGTGGGGCAAAAGTGACCCACTGTTCCGCCACTAACGAATTTCGAGATGGTTTCTTTTGCATCGTTTTGTGAGCGTTTTGTGCCGTTTTGTGCGCCTATTCCCACGTTTTGTGCGCCATCGGAAGTGGGTCAAAATGGGCCTCCAAAGTGGGGCAAAAGTGACCCACTGTTCCGCCACCAATGAATTTCGAGATGGTTTCTTCTGCTTCGTTTTGTGCGCGTTTTGTGCCGTTTTGTGCGCCGCTGGAAGTGGGTCAAAAGGGGCCTCCAAGGTGGGGAAAAAGTGACCCACTGTTCCGGCACCAATGAATTTCGAGATGTTTTTTTCATCGTTTTGTGCCGTTTTGTGCGCCTATTCCCACGTTTTGTGCGCCATCGGAAGTGGGTCAAAATGGGCCTATAAATAATTCGGATCAAGTTATTTCTGTTGCGCCACCAACGAAAACGATGCAAAAGAAACCACCTCGAAATTCGTTAGTGCGGGAACAGTGGGTCACTTTTGCCCCACCTTGTAGGCCCATTTTGACCCACTTCCGATGGCGCACAAAACGTGGGAATAGGCGCACAAAACGCGCACAAATGAATTCAAAAAAAATCTCCAAATACATTGGTGGCGGAACAGTGGGTCACTTTTGCCCCACTTTGGAGGCCCGTTTTGACCCACTTCCGGCGGCGCACAAAACGTGGAAATACGTGCACAAAACGGCACAAATCGCGCACAAAACAATGCAAAAGAAACCATCTCGAAATTCGTTAGTGACGGAACAGTGGGTCACTTTTGACCCACATTGGAGGCCCATTTTGACCCACTTCCGATGGCGCACAAAACGTAAGAATAGGCGCACAAAACGGCACAAAACGCGCACAAAACGATGCAAAAGAAACCATCTCGAAATTCGTTAGTGGCGGAACAGTGGGTCACTTTTGCCCCACCTTGGAAGCCCATTTTGACCCACTTCCGATGGTGCACAAAACGTGGGAATAGGCGCACAAAACGGCACAAAACGCGCACAAAACGATGCAAAAGAAATCATCGCGAAATTCATTGGTGGCCGAACAGTGGGTCACTTTTGCCCCACCTTGGAGGCCCATTTTGACCCACTTCCGATGGCGCACAAAACGTGGGAATAGGCGCACAAAACGATGCAAAAGAAACAATCTCGAAATTCATTGGTGGCGGAACAGTGGGTCACTTTTGCCCCACCTTGTAAGCCCATTTTGACCCACTTCCGATGGCGCACAAAACGTGGAAATAGGCGCACAAAACGGCACAAAACGCGCACAAAACGATGCAAAAGAAACCATCTCGAAATTCATTGGTGGCGGAACAGTCGGTCACTTGCCCCACCTTGCAGGCACATTTTGACCCACTTCCGATGGCGCACAAAACGTGGAAATAGGCGCACAAAACGGCACAAAACGCGCAGAAAACGATGCATAAGAAACCATCTCGAAATTCATTGGTGGCGGAAAAGTGGGTCACTTTTGCCCCACCTTGGAGGCCCATTTTCACCCACTTCCGATGGCGCACAAAACGTGCCAATAGGCGCACAAAACGGCACAAAACGCGCACAAAGGAAGCAGAAGAATCCATCTCGAAATTCATTGTTGGCGGAACAGTGGGTCACTTTTGCCCCACCTTGGAAGCCCATTTTGACCCACTTCCGATGGTGCACAAAACGTGGGAATAGGCGCACAAAACGGCACAAAACGCGCACAAAACGAAGCAGAAAAAAACTCGAAATTCATTGGTGCCGGAACAGTGGGTCACTTTTGTCCCTCGTTGGAGGCCCGTTTTGACCCACTTCCAGCGGCACACAAAACGTGCCAATAGCCGCACAAAACGGCACAAAACGCGCAGAAAACGAAGCAGAAAAAAACATCTCGAAATTCATTGGTGGCGGAACAGTGGGTCAATTTTGCTCAACCTTGGAGGCCCGTTTTGACCCACTTCCAGCTTCGCACAAAACGTGCCAATAGGCGCAGAAAAGGGCACAAAACGCGCAGAAAACGAAGCAGAAGAAACCATCTCGAAATTCATTGGTGGTGGAACAGTGGGTCACTTTTGCCCAATCTTGGAGGCCCGTTTTCACCCACTTCCGATGGCGCACAAAACGTGGGAATAGGCGCACAATACGGCACAAAACGCGCACAAAAGAATGCAAAAAACATCACGAAATTCATTGGTGCCGGAACAGTGGGTCATTTTTGCCCCACCTTGGAGGCCCGTTTTGACCCACTTCCGGCGGCGCACAAAACGTGGAAATAGGCGCACAAAACGGCACAAAACGATGCAAAAGAAACAATCCCGAAATTCGTTAGTGGCGGAACAGTGGGTCACTTTTGCCCCACCTTGGAGGCCCGTTTTAACCCACTTCCGGTGGTGCCCAAAACGTGGGAATAGGCGTACAAAACGGCACAAAACGAGCACAAAACGATGCAAAAGAAACCATCTCGAAATTCATTGGTGGCGGAACAGTGGATCACTTTTGCCCCACCTTGGAAGCCCACTTTGACCCTCTTCTGATGGCGCCCAAAACGTGGAAATAGGCGAACAAAACGGCACAAAACGCGCACAAAACGAAGCAGAAGAAACCATCTCGAAATTCATTGTTGGCGGAACAGTGGGTCACTTTTGCCCCACCTTGCAGGCACATTTTGACCCATTTCCGATGGCGCACAAAACGTGCCAATAGGCGCACAAAACGGAACAAAACGCGCACAAAACGATGCAAAAGAAACCATCTCGAAATTCATTAGTGAGGAACAGTGGATCACTTTTGCCCCACCTTGGAAGCCCATTTTGACCCACTTCCGATGGCGCCCAAAACGTGGAAATAGGCGAACAAAACTGCACAAAACCCGCACAAAACGAAGCAGAAGAAACCATCTCGAAATTCATTGTTGGCGGAACAGTGGGTCACTTTTGCCCCACCTTGGAAGCCAATTTTGACCCACTTCCGATGGTGCACAAAACGTGGGAATAGGCGCACAAAACGGCACAAAACGCGCACAAAACGAAGCAGAAAAAAACTCGAAATTCATTGGTGCCGGAACAGTGGGTCACTTTTGTCCCTCGTTGGAGGCCCGTTTTGACCCACTTCCAGCGGCACACAAAACGTGCCAATAGCCGCACAAAACGGCACAAAACGCGCAGAAAACGATGCAAAAAAACCATCTCGAAATTCATTGGTGGCGGAACAGTGGGTCACTTTTGCCCCACCTTGGAGGCCCATTTTGACCCGCTTCCGATGGCGCACAAAACGTGGGAATAGGCGCACAAAACGGCACAAAACGCGCACAAAAGAATGCAAAAAACATCTCGAAATTCATTGGTGCCGGAACAGTGGGTCACTTTTGCCCCACCTTGGAGGCCCGTTTTGACCCACTTCCGGCGGCGCACAATACGTGGAAATAGGCGCACAAAACGGCACAAAACGCGCACAAAACGATGCAAAAGAAACCATCTCGAAATCCATTGGTGGCGGAACAGTGGGTCACTTTTGCCCCACCTTGGAGGCTCATTTTGACCCACTTCCGGCGGCGCACAAAATGTGGAAATAGGCGCAGAAAACGGCACAAAACGCGCACAAAAGGATGCAAAAAACATTTCGAAAATCATTGGTGCTGGAACAGTGGGTCACTTTTGCCCCACCTTGGAGGCCCGTTTTGACCCACTTCCGGCGGGGCACAAAACGTGGAAATAGGCGCACAAAACGGCACAAAACGATGCAAAAGAAACCATCTCGAAATTCATTAGTGGCGGAACAGTGGGTCACTTTTGCCCCACCTCGCAGGCCCATTTTGACCCACAAATGATGGCACACAAAACGTGGGAATAGGCGCACAAAACGGCACAAAACACGCACAAAACGATGCAAAAGAAACCATCTCGAAATTCATTGGTGGCGGAACAGTGGGTCATTTTTGCCCCACCTTGGAGGCCCATTTTGACCCACTTCCGGCGGCGCACAAAATGTGGAAATATGCGCATAAAACGGCACAAAACGCGCACAAAACGAAGCAGAAGAAACCATCTCGAAATTCATTGGTGGCGGAACAGTGGGTCACTTTTGCCCAACCTTGGAGGCCCGTTTTGACCCACTTCCGATGGCGCATAAGATGTGGAAATAGGCGCACAAAACGGCACAAAACGCGCACAAAACGAAGCAGAAGAAACCATCTCGAAATTCATTGGTGGCGGAACAGTGGGTCACCTTGCCCAACCTTGGAGGCCCGTTTTGACCCACTTCCGATGGCGCACAAAACGTAGGAATAGGCGCACAAAACGGCACAAAACGCGCACAAAACGATGCAAAAATCATCTCGAAATTCATTGGTGCCGGAACAGTGGGTCACTTTTGCCCCACCTTGGAGGCCCGTTTTGACCCACTTCCAGCGGGGCCGAAAACGTGCCAATAGGCGCACAAGACGGCACAAAACGCGCACAAAACGAAGCAGAAGAAACCATCTCGAAATTCATTGGTGGCGGAACAGTGGGTCACTTTTGCCTCACCTTGGAGGCCCGTTTTGACACACTTCCAGCGGGGCACAAAACGTGTCAATAGGCGCACAAAACGGCACAAAACGCGCACAAAACGAAGCAGAAGAAACCATCTCGAAATTCATTGGTGGCGGAACAGTGGGTCACTTTTGCCCAACTTTGGAGGCCCGTTTTGACCCACATCCGATGGCGCAAAAAACGTGGGAATAGGCGCACAAAACGGCACAAAACGCGCACAAAACGATGCAAAAGAAACCATCTCGAAATTCATTGGTGGCGGAACAGTGGGTCACTTTTGCCCCACCTTGGAGGCCCGTTTTGACCCACTTTCGGCGGCGCACAAAACGTGGAAATAGGCGCACAAAACGGCACAAAACGATGCAAAGGAAACCATCTCGAAATTCATTGGTGGCGGAACAGTGGGTCACTTTTGCCCCACCTTGGAGGCCCATTTTGACCCACTTCCGGCGGCGCACATAATGTGGAAATAGGCGCACAAAACGGCACAAAACGCGCACAAAACGAAGCAGAAGAAACCATCTCGAAATTCATTGGTGGCGGAACCGTGGGTCACTTTTGCCCCACCTTGGAGGCCCATTTTGACCCACTTCCGATGGCGCCCAAAACCTGGGTATAGGCGCACAAAACGGCACAAAACGCGCACAAAACGATGCAAAAAACATCTCGAAAGTCATTGGTGCCGGAACAGTGGGTCACTTTTGCCCCACCTTGGAGGCCCGTTTTGACCCACTTCCGATGGCGCACAAAACGTGGGTATAGGCGCACAAAACGGCACAAAACGGGTACAAATCGAAGCAGAAGAAACCATCTCGAAATTCATTGGTGGCGGAACAGTGGGTCACTTTTGCCCCACGTTGGAGGCCCATTTTGACCCACTTCCGATGGCGCACAAAACGTGGGAATAGGAGCTCAAAACGGCACAAAACGCGCACAAAACGATGCAAAAAACATCTCGAAATTCATTGGTGACGGAACAGTGGGTCACTTTTGCACCACCTTGGAGGCCCGTTTTGACCCACTTCCGATGGGGCACAAAACGTGGGAATAGGCGCACAAAACGGCACAAAACGCGCACAAAACGATGCAAAATTATCTCGAAATTCATTGGTGGCGTAACAGTGGGTCACTTTTGCCCCACCTCGCAGGCCCATTTTGACCCACTTCAAATGGCGCACAAAACGTGGGAAAAGGCGCACAAAACGGCACAAAACGCGCACAAAACGAAGCACAAGAAACCATCTCGAAATTCATTGGTGGCGGAACAGTGGGTCACTTTTGCCCAACCTTGGAGGCCCGTTTTGACCCACTTCCGATGGCGCACAAAACGTGGGAATAGGAGCTCAAAACGGCACAAAACGCGCACAAAACGATGCAAAATTATCTCGAAATTCATTGGTGGCGGAACAGTGGGTCACTTTTGCCCCACCTTGGAGGCCCATTTTGACCCACTTCCGATGGCGCACAAAACGTGGGAATAGGCGCACAAAACAGCACAAAACGCGCACAAAACGAAGCAGAAGAAACCATCTCGAAATTCATTGGTGGCGGAACAGTGGGTCACTTTTGCCCAACCTTGGAGGCCCGTTTTGACCCACTTCCGATGGCGCACAAAACGTGGGAATAGGCGCACAAAACGGCACATAACGCGCACAAAACGAAGCAGAAGAAACCATCTCGAAATTCATTGGTGGCGGAACAGTGGGTCACCTTGCCCAACCTTGGAGGCCCGTTTTGACCCACTTCCGATGGCGCACAAAACGTAGGAATAGGCGCACAAAACGGCACAAGACGCGCACAAAACGATGCAAAAATCATCTCGAAATTCATTGGTGCCGGAACAGTGGGTCACTTTTGCCCCACCTTGGAGGCCCGTTTTGACCCACTTCCAGCGGGGCCCAAAACGTGCCAATAGGCGAACAAAACGGCACAAAACGCGCACAAAACGAAGCAGAAGAAACCATCTCGAAATTCATTGGTGGCGGAACAGTGGGTCACTTTTGCCTCACCTTGGAGGCCCATCTTGACCCGCTTCCGGTGGCGCCCAAAACGTGGGAATAGGCGCACAAAACGGCACAAAACGCGCACAAAACGATGCAAAAGAAACCATATCGAAATTCATTGGTGGCGGAACAGTGGGTCACTTTTGCCCCACCTTGGAGGCCCATTTTGACTTACTTCCGATGGCGCACAAAACGTGGGAATAGGCGCACAAAACGGCACAAAACGCGCACAAAACGATCCAAAAAAACCATCTCGACATTCGTTGGTGCCGGAACAGTGGGTCACTTTTGCCCCACCTTGGAGGCCCGTTTTGACACACTTCCAGCGGGGCACAAAACGTGTCAATAGGCGCACAAAACGGCACAAAACGCGCACAAAACGAAGCAGAAGAAACCATCTCGAAATTCATTGGTGGCGGAACAGTGGGTCACTTTTGCCCAACTTTGGAGGCCCGTTTTGACCCACATCCGATGGCGCACAAAACGTGGGAATAGGCGCACAAAACGGCACAAAACGCGCACAAAACGATGCAAAAGAAACCATCTCGAAATTCATTGGTGGCGGAACAGTGGGTCACTTTTGCCCCACCTTGGAGGCCCGTTTTGACCCACTTCCGGCGGCGCACAAAACGTGGAAATAGGCGCACAAAACGGCACAAAACGATGCAAAGGAAACCATCTCGAAATTCATTGGTGGCGGAACAGTGGGTCACTTTTGCCCCACCTTGGAGGCCCATTTTCACCCACTTCCGATGGCGCACAAAACGTGCCAATAGGCGCACAAAACGGCACAAAACGCGCACAAAGGAAGCAGAAGAATCCATCTCGAAATTCATTGTTGGCGGAACAGTGGGTCACTTTTGCCCCACCTTGGAAGCCCATTTTGACCCACTTCCGATGGTGCACAAAACGTGGGAATAGGCGCACAAAACGGCACAAAACGCGCACAAAACGAAGCAGAAAAAAACTCGAAATTCATTGGTGCCGGAACAGTGGGTCACTTTTGTCCCTCGTTGGAGGCCCGTTTTGACCCACTTCCAGCGGCACACAAAACGTGCCAATAGCCGCACAAAACGGCACAAAACGCGCAGAAAACGAAGCAGAAAAAAACATCTCGAAATTCATTGGTGGCGGAACAGTGGGTCAATTTTGCTCAACCTTGGAGGCCCGTTTTGACCCACTTCCAGCTTCGCACAAAACGTGCCAATAGGCGCAGAAAAGGGCACAAAACGCGCAGAAAACGAAGCAGAAGAAACCATCTCGAAATTCATTGGTGGTGGAACAGTGGGTCACTTTTGCCCAATCTTGGAGGCCCGTTTTCACCCACTTCCGATGGCGCACAAAACGTGGGAATAGGCGCACAATACGGCACAAAACGCGCACAAAAGAATGCAAAAAACATCACGAAATTCATTGGTGCCGGAACAGTGGGTCATTTTTGCCCCACCTTGGAGGCCCGTTTTGACCCACTTCCGGCGGCGCACAAAACGTGGAAATAGGCGCACAAAACGGCACAAAACGATGCAAAAGAAACAATCCCGAAATTCGTTAGTGGCGGAACAGTGGGTCACTTTTGCCCCACCTTGGAGGCCCGTTTTAACCCACTTCCGGTGGTGCCCAAAACGTGGGAATAGGCGTACAAAACGGCACAAAACGAGCACAAAACGATGCAAAAAGAAACCATCTCGAAATTCATTGGTGGCGGAACAGTGGATCACTTTTGCCCCACCTTGGAAGCCCACTTTGACCCACTTCTGATGGCGCCCAAAACGTGGAAATAGGCGAACAAAACGGCACAAAACGCGCACAAAACGAAGCAGAAGAAACCATCTCGAAATTCATTGTTGGCGGAACAGTGGGTCACTTTTGCCCCACCTTGCAGGCACATTTTGACCCATTTCCGATGGAGCACAAAACGTGCCAATAGGCGCACAAAACGGAACAAAACGCGCACAAAACGATGCAAAAGAAACCATCTCGAAATTCATTAGTGACGGAACAGTGGATCACTTTTGCCCCACCTTGGAAGCCCATTTTGACCCACTTCCGATGGCGCCCAAAACGTGGAAATAGGCGAACAAAACTGCACAAAACCCGCACAAAACGAAGCAGAAGAAACCATCTCGAAATTCATTGTTGGCGGAACAGTGGGTCACTTTTGCCCCACCTTGGAAGCCAATTTTGACCCACTTCCGATGGTGCACAAAACGTGGGAATAGGCGCACAAAACGGCACAAAACGCGCACAAAACGAAGCAGAAAAAAACTCGAAATTCATTGGTGCCGGAACAGTGGGTCACTTTTGTCCCTCGTTGGAGGCCCGTTTTGACCCACTTCCAGCGGCACACAAAACGTGCCAATAGCCGCACAAAACGGCACAAAACGCGCAGAAAACGATGCAAAAAAACCATCTCGAAATTCATTGGTGGCGGAACAGTGGGTCACTTTTGCCCCACCTTGGAGGCCCATTTTGACCCGCTTCCGATGGCGCACAAAACGTGGGAATAGGCGCACAAAACGGCACAAAACGCGCACAAAAGAATGCAAAAAACATCTCGAAATTCATTGGTGCCGGAACAGTGGGTCACTTTTGCCCCACCTTGGAGGCCCGTTTTGACCCACTTCCGGCGGCGCACAATACGTGGAAATAGGCGCACAAAACGGCACAAAACGCGCACAAAACGATGCAAAAGAAACCATCTCGAAATCCATTGGTGGCGGAACAGTGGGTCACTTTTGCCCCACCTTGGAGGCTCATTTTGACCCACTTCCGGCGGCGCACAAAATGTGGAAATAGGCGCAGAAAACGGCACAAAACGCGCACAAAAGGATGCAAAAAACATTTCGAAAATCATTGGTGCTGGAACAGTGGGTCACTTTTGCCCCACCTTGGAGGCCCGTTTTGACCCACTTCCGGCGGGGCACAAAACGTGGAAATAGGCGCACAAAACGGCACAAAACGATGCAAAAGAAACCATCTCGAAATTCATTAGTGGCGGAACAGTGGGTCACTTTTGCCCCACCTCGCAGGCCCATTTTGACCCACAAATGATGGCACACAAAACGTGGGAATAGGCGCACAAAACGGCACAAAACACGCACAAAACGATGCAAAAGAAACCATCTCGAAATTCATTGGTGGCGGAACAGTGGGTCATTTTTGCCCCACCTTGGAGGCCCATTTTGACCCACTTCCGGCGGCGCACAAAATGTGGAAATATGCGCATAAAACGGCACAAAACGCGCACAAAACGAAGCAGAAGAAACCATCTCGAAATTCATTGGTGGCGGAACAGTGGGTCACTTTTGCCCAACCTTGGAGGCCCGTTTTGACCCACTTCCGATGGCGCATAAGATGTGGAAATAGGCGCACAAAACGGCACAAAACGCGCACAAAACGAAGCAGAAGAAACCATCTCGAAATTCATTGGTGGCGGAACAGTGGGTCACCTTGCCCAACCTTGGAGGCCCGTTTTGACCCACTTCCGATGGCGCACAAAACGTAGGAATAGGCGCACAAAACGGCACAAAACGCGCACAAAACGATGCAAAAATCATCTCGAAATTCATTGGTGCCGGAACAGTGGGTCACTTTTGCCCCACCTTGGAGGCCCGTTTTGACCCACTTCCAGCGGGGCCGAAAACGTGCCAATAGGCGCACAAGACGGCACAAAACGCGCACAAAACGAAGCAGAAGAAACCATCTCGAAATTCATTGGTGGCGGAACAGTGGGTCACTTTTGCCTCACCTTGGAGGCCCATCTTGACCCGCTTCCGGTGGCGCCCAAAACGTGGGAATAGGCGCACAAAACGGCACAAAACGCGCACAAAACGATGCAAAAGAAACCATATCGAAATTCATTGGTGGCGGAACAGTGGGTCACTTTTGCCCCACCTTGGAGGCCCATTTTGACTTACTTCCGATGGCGCACAAAACGTGGGAATAGGCGCACAAAACGGCACAAAACGCGCACAAAACGATCCAAAAAAACCATCTCGACATTCGTTGGTGCCGGAACAGTGGGTCACTTTTGCCCCACCTTGGAGGCCCGTTTTGACACACTTCCAGCGGGGCACAAAACGTGTCAATAGGCGCACAAAACGGCACAAAACGCGCACAAAACGAAGCAGAAGAAACCATCTCGAAATTCATTGGTGGCGGAACAGTGGGTCACTTTTGCCCAACTTTGGAGGCCCGTTTTGACCCACATCCGATGGCGCAAAAAACGTGGGAATAGGCGCACAAAACGGCACAAAACGCGCACAAAACGATGCAAAAGAAACCATCTCGAAATTCATTGGTGGCGGAACAGTGGGTCACTTTTGCCCCACCTTGGAGGCCCGTTTTGACCCACTTCCGGCGGCGCACAAAACGTGGAAATAGGCGCACAAAACGGCACAAAACGATGCAAAGGAAACCATCTCGAAATTCATTGGTGGCGGAACAGTGGGTCACTTTTGCCCCACCTTGGAGGCCCATTTTGACCCACTTCCGGCGGCGCACATAATGTGGAAATAGGCGCACAAAACGGCACAAAACGCGCACAAAACGAAGCAGAAGAAACCATCTCGAAATTCATTGGTGGCGGAACCGTGGGTCACTTTTGCCCCACCTTGGAGGCCCATTTTGACCCACTTCCGATGGCGCCCAAAACCTGGGAATAGGCGCACAAAACGGCACAAAACGCGCACAAAACGATGCAAAAAACATCTCGAAAGTCATTGGTGCCGGAACAGTGGGTCACTTTTGCCCCACCTTGGAGGCCCGTTTTGACCCACTTCCGATGGCGCACAAAACGTGGGTATAGGCGCACAAAACGGCACAAAACGGGTACAAATCGAAGCAGAAGAAACCATCTCGAAATTCATTGGTGGCGGAACAGTGGGTCACTTTTGCCCCACGTTGGAGGCCCATTTTGACCCACTTCCGATGGCGCACAAAACGTGGGAATAGGAGCTCAAAACGGCACAAAACGCGCACAAAACGATGCAAAAAACATCTCGAAATTCATTGGTGACGGAACAGTGGGTCACTTTTGCACCACCTTGGAGGCCCGTTTTGACCCACTTCCGATGGGGCACAAAACGTGGGAATAGGCGCACAAAACGGCACAAAACGCGCACAAAACGATGCAAAATTATCTCGAAATTCATTGGTGGCGTAACAGTGGGTCACTTTTGCCCCACCTTGGAGGCCCATTTTGACCCACTTCAAATGGCGCACAAAACGTGGGAAAAGGCGCACAAAACGGCACAAAACGCGCACAAAACGAAGCACAAGAAACCATCTCGAAATTCATTGGTGGCGGAACAGTGGGTCACTTTTGCCCAACCTTGGAGGCCCGTTTTGACCCACTTCCGATGGCGCACAAAACGTGGGAATAGGAGCTCAAAACGGCACAAAACGCGCACAAAACGATGCAAAATTATCTCGAAATTCATTGGTGGCGGAACAGTGGGTCACTTTTGCCCCACCTTGGAGGCCCATTTTGACCCACTTCAAATGGCGCACAAAACGTGGGAATAGGCGCACAAAACGGCACAAAACGCGCACAAAACGAAGCAGAAGAAACCATCTCGAAATTCATTGGTGGCGGAACAGTGGGTCACTTTTGCCCAACCTTGGAGGCCCGTTTTGACCCACTTCCGATGGCGCACAAAACGTGGGAATAGGCGCACAAAACGGCACATAACGCGCACAAAACGAAGCAGAAGAAACCATCTCGAAATTCATTGGTGGCGGAACAGTGGGTCACTTTTGCCCCACCTTGGAGGCCCGTTTTGACCCACTTCCGGCGGCGCACAAAACGTGGAAATAGGCGCACAAAACGGCACAAAACGATGCAAAGGAAACCATCTCGAAATTCATTGGTGGCGGAACAGTGGGTCACTTTTGCCCCACCTTGGAGGCCCATTTTGACCCACTTCCGGCGGCGCACATAATGTGGAAATAGGCGCACAAAACGGCACAAAACGCGCACAAAACGAAGCAGAAGAAACCATCTCGAAATTCATTGGTGGCGGAACCGTGGGTCACTTTTGCCCCACCTTGGAGGCCCATTTTGACCCACTTCCGATGGCGCCCAAAACCTGGGAATAGGCGCACAAAACGGCACAAAACGCGCACAAAACGATGCAAAAAACATCTCGAAAGTCATTGGTGCCGGAACAGTGGGTCACTTTTGCCCCACCTTGGAGGCCCGTTTTGACCCACTTCCGATGGCGCACAAAACGTGGGTATAGGCGCACAAAACGGCACAAAACGGGTACAAATCGAAGCAGAAGAAACCATCTCGAAATTCATTGGTGGCGGAACAGTGGGTCACTTTTGCCCCACCTTGGAGGCCCATTTTGACCCACTTCCGATGGCGCACAAAACGTGGGAATAGGAGCTCAAAACGGCACAAAACGCGCACAAAACGATGCAATAAACATCTCGAAATTCATTGGTGGCGGAACAGTGGGTCACTTTTGCCCCACCTTGGAGGCCCATTTTGACCCACTTCAAATGGCGCACAAAACGTGGGAAAAGGCGCACAAAACGGCACAAAACGCGCACAAAACGAAGCACAAGAAACCATCTCGAAATTCATTGGTGGCGGAACCGTGGGTCACTTTTGCCCCACCTTGGAGGCCCATTTTGACCCACTTCCGATGGCGCCCAAAACCTGGGAAAAGGCGCACAAAACGGCACAAAACGCGCACAAAACGATGCAAAAAACATCTCGAAATTCATTGGTGCCGGAACAGTGGGTCACTTTTGCCCCACCTTGGAGGCCCGTTTTGACCCACTTCCAGCGGGGCCCAAAACGTGCCAATAGGCGCACAAAACGGCACAAAACGCGCACAAAACGAAGCAGAAGAAACCATCTCGAAATTCATTGGTGGCGGAACAGTGGGTCACTTTTGCCTCACCTTGGAGGCCCATCTTGACCCGCTTCCGGTGGCGCCCAAAACGTGGGAATAGGCGCACAAAACGGCACAAAACGCGCACAAAACGATGCAAAAGAAACCATATCGAAATTCATTGGTGGCGGAACAGTGGGTCACTTTTGCCCCACCTTGGAGGCCCATTTTGACTTACTTCCGATGGCGCACAAAACGTGGGAATAGGCGCACAAAACGGCACAAAACGCGCACAAAACGATCCAAAAAAACCATCTCGACATTCGTTGGTGCCGGAACAGTGGGTCACTTTTGCCCCACCTTGGAGGCCCGTTTTGACACACTTCCAGCGGGGCACAAAACGTGTCAATAGGCGCACAAAACGGCACAAAACGCGCACAAAACGAAGCAGAAGAAACCATCTCGAAATTCATTGGTGGCGGAACAGTGGGTCACTTTTGCCCAACTTTGGAGGCCCGTTTTGACCCACATCCGATGGCGCACAAAACGTGGGAATAGGCGCACAAAACGGCACAAAACGCGCACAAAACGATGCAAAAGAAACCATCTCGAAATTCATTGGTGGCGGAACAGTGGGTCACTTTTGCCCCACCTTGGAGGCCCGTTTTGACCCACTTCCGGCGGCGCACAAAACGTGGAAATAGGCGCACAAAACGGCACAAAACGATGCAAAGGAAACCATCTCGAAATTCATTGGTGGCGGAACAGTGGGTCACTTTTGCCCCACCTTGGAGGCCCATTTTGACCCACTTCCGGCGGCGCACATAATGTGGAAATAGGCGCACAAAACGGCACAAAACGCGCACAAAACGAAGCAGAAGAAACCATCTCGAAATTCATTGGTGGCGGAACCGTGGGTCACTTTTGCCCCACCTTGGAGGCCCATTTTGACCCACTTCCGATGGCGCCCAAAACCTGGGAATAGGCGCACAAAACGGCACAAAACGCGCACAAAACGATGCAAAAAACATCTCGAAAGTCATTGGTGCCGGAACAGTGGGTCACTTTTGCCCCACCTTGGAGGCCCGTTTTGACCCACTTCCGATGGCGCACAAAACGTGGGTATAGGCGCACAAAACGGCACAAAACGGGTACAAATCGAAGCAGAAGAAACCATCTCGAAATTCATTGGTGGCGGAACAGTGGGTCACTTTTGCCCCACCTTGGAGGCCCATTTTGACCCACTTCCGATGGCGCACAAAACGTGGGAATAGGAGCTCAAAACGGCACAAAACGCGCACAAAACGATGCAATAAACATCTCGAAATTCATTGGTGGCGGAACAGTGGGTCACTTTTGCCCCACCTTGGAGGCCCATTTTGACCCACTTCAAATGGCGCACAAAACGTGGGAAAAGGCGCACAAAACGGCACAAAACGCGCACAAAACGAAGCACAAGAAACCATCTCGAAATTCATTGGTGGCGGAACCGTGGGTCACTTTTGCCCCACCTTGGAGGCCCATTTTGACCCACTTCCGATGGCGCCCAAAACCTGGGAAAAGGCGCACAAAACGGCACAAAACGCGCACAAAACGATGCAAAAAACATCTCGAAATTCATTGGTGACGGAACAGTGGGTCACTTTTGCACCACCTTGGAGGCCCGTTTTGACCACTTCCGATGGGGCACAAAACGTGGGAATAGGCGCACAAAACGGCACAAAACGCGCACAAAACGATGCAAAATTATCTCGAAATTCATTGGTGGCCGAACAGTGGGTCACTTTTGCCCCACCTTGGAGGCCCATTTTGACCCACTTCAAATGGCGCACAAAACGTGGGAAAAGGCGCACAAAACGGCACAAAACGCGCACAAAACGAAGCACAAGAAACCATCTCGAAATTCATTGGTGGCGGAACAGTGGGTCACTTTTGCCCAACCTTGGAGGCCCGTTTTGACCCACTTCCGATGGCGCACAAAACGTGGGAATAGGAGCTCAAAACGGCACAAAACGCGCACAAAACGATGCAAAATTATCTCGAAATTCATTGGTGGCGGAACAGTGGGTCACTTTTGCCCCACCTTGGAGGCCCATTTTGACCCACTTCCGATGGCGCACAAAACGTGGGAATAGGCGCACAAAACGGCACAAAACGCGCACAAAACGAAGCAGAAGAAACCATCTCGAAATTCATTGGTGGCGGAACAGTGGGTCACTTTTGCCCAACCTTGGAGGCCCGTTTTGACCCACTTCCGATGGCGCACAAAACGTGGGAATAGGCGCACAAAACGGCACATAACGCGCACAAAACGATGCAAAAGAAACCATAGCGAAATTCATTGGTGGCGGAAAAGTGGGTCACTTTTGCCCCACCTTGGAGGCCCATTTTGACCCGCTTCCGATGGCGCACAAAACGTGGGAATAGGCGCACAAAACGGCACAAAACGCGCACAAAACGATGCAAAATTATCTCGAAATTCATTGGTGGCGGAACAGTGGGTCACTTTTCCCCACCTTGGAGGCCCGTTTTGACCCACTTCCGATGGCGCACAAAACGTGGGAATAGGCGCACAAAACGGCACAAAACGCGCACAAAACGATGCAAAATTATCTCGAAATTCATTGGTGGCGGAACAGTGGGTCACTTTTGCCCCACCTTGGAGGCCCATTTTGACCCACTTCCGATGGCGCACAAAACGTGGGAATAGGCGCACAAAACGGCACAAAACGCGCACAAAACGAAGCAGAAAAGAACATCTCGAAATTCATTGCTGGCGGAACAGTGGGTCACTTTTGCCCCACCTTGGAGGCCCATTTTGACCCACTTCCGATGGCGCACAAAACGTGGGAATAGGCGCACAAAACGGCACAAAACGCGCACAAAACGACGCAAAAGAAACCATTTCGAAATTCATTGGTGGCGGAAGAGTGGGTCACTTTTGCCCCATCTTGCAGGTCCATTTTGACCCACTTGCGATGGCACACAAGTCGTGGGAATAGGCGCACAAAACGGCACAAAACGCGCAGAAAACGATGCAAAAGAAAGCATCTCGAAATTCATTGGTGACGGAACAGTGGGTCACTTTTGCACCACCTTGGAGGCCCGTTTTGACCCACTTCCGATGGGGCACAAAACGTGGGAATAGGCGCACAAAACGGCACAAAACGCGCACAAAACGATGCAAAATTATCTCGAAATTCATTGGTGGCGGAACAGTGGGTCACTTTTGCCCCACCTTGGAGGCCCATTTTGACCCACTTCAAATGGCGCACAAAACGTGGGAAAAGGCGCACAAAACGGCACAAAACGCGCACAAAACGAAGCACAAGAAACCATCTCGAAATTCATTGGTGGCGGAACAGTGGGTCACTTTTGCCCAACCTTGGAGGCCCGTTTTGACCCACTTCCGATGGCGCAAAAAACGTGGGAATAGGAGCTCAAAACGGCACAAAACGCGCACAAAACGATGCAAAATTATCTCGAAATTCATTGGTGGCGGAACAGTGGGTCACTTTTGCCCCACCTTAGAGGCCCATTTTGACCCACTTCCGATGGCGCACAAAACGTGGGAATAGGCGCACAAAACGGCACAAAACGCGCACAAAACGAAGCAGAAGAAACCATCTCGAAATTCATTGGTGGCGGAAAAGTGGGTCACTTTTGCCCAACCTTGGAGGCCCGTTTTGACCCACTTCCGATGGCGCACAAAACGTGGGAATAGGCGCACAAAACGGCACATAACGCGCACAAAACGATGCAAAAGAAACCATAGCGAAATTCATTGGTGGCGGAAAAGTGGGTCACTTTTGCCCCACCTTGGAGGCCCATTTTGACCCGCTTCCGATGGCGCACAAGTCGTGGGAATAGGCGCACAAAACGGCACAAAACGCGCAGAAAACGATGCAAAAGAAAGCATCTCGAAATTCATTGGTGGCGGAACAGTGGGTCACTTTTGCCCCACCTTGGAGGCCCATTTTGACCCACTTAATATGGCGCACAAAATGTGGGAATAGGCGCACAAAACGGCACAAAACGCGGACAAAACGAAGCAGAAGAAACCATCTCGAAATGCATTGGTGGCGGAACAGTGGGTCACTTTTGCCCCACATTGGAGGCCCATTTTGACCCACTTCCGATGGCGCACAAAACGTGGGAATAGGCGCACAAAACGGCACAAAACGCACATAAAACGATGCAAAAACATCTCGAAATTCATTGGTGACGGAACAATGGGTCACTTTAGAACCACGTTGGAGGCCCATTTTGACCCACTTCCAGCGGCGCACAAAACGTGCCAATAGGCGCACAAAATGGCACAAAACGCGCACAAAACGAAGCAGAAGAAACCATCACGAAATTCATTGGTGGCGGATCAGTGGGTCACCTTTGCCCAACCTTGGAGGCCCGTTTTGACCCACTTCCGATGGCCCACAAAACGTGGGAGTGGGCGCACAAAACGGCACAAAACGATGCAAAAATCATCTCGAAATTCATTGCTGCCGGAACAGTGGGTCACTTTTGCCCCACCTTGGAGGCCCGTTTTGACCCACTTCCAGCGGGGCACAAAACGTGCCAATAGGCGCACAAAAAGGCACAAAACGCGCAAAAAACGAAGCAGAAGAAACCATCTCGAAATTCATTGGTGGCGGAACAGTGGGTCACTTTTGCCCCACCTTGGAGGCCCATTTTGACCCACTTCCGATGGCGCACAAAACGTGGGAATAGGCGCACAAAACGGCACAAAACGCGCACAAAACGAAGCAGAAGAAACCATCTCGAAATTCATTGGTGGCGGAACAGTAGGTCACTTTTGCCCCACCTTGGAGGCTCATTTTGACCCACTTCCGGCGGCGCACAAAATGTGGAAATAGGCGCAAAAAACGGCACAAAACGCGCACAAAAGGATGCAAAAAACATTTCGAAAATCATTGGTGCTGGAACAGTGGGTCACTTTTGCCCCACCTTGGAGGCCCATTTTGACCCACTTCCGATGGCGCACAAAACGTGGGAATAGGCGCACAAATCGGCACAAAACGCGCACAAAACGAAGCAGAAGAAACCATCTCGAAATTCATTGGTGGCGGAACAGTGGGTCACTTTTGCCCAACCTTGGAGGCCCGTTTTGACACACTTCCGATGGCGCACAAAACGTGGGAATAGGCGCACAAAACGGCACAAAACGCGCACAAAACGAAGCAGAAGAAACCATCTCGAAATTCATTGGTGGCGGAACAGTGGGTCACTTTTGCCCCACCTTGGAGGCCCATTTTGACCCACTTCCGATGGCGCCCAAAACGTGGGAATAGGCGCACAAAACGGCACAAAACGCGCAAAAACGATGCAAAAAAAATCTCGACATTCGTTGGTGCCGGAACAGTGGGTCACTTTTGCCCCACCTTGGAGCCCCGTTTTGACACACTTCCAGCGGCGCACAAAACGTGCCAATAGGCGCACAAAACGGCACAAAACGCGCACAAAACGAAGCAGAAGAAACCATCTCGAAATTCATTGGTGGCGGAACAGTGGGTCATTTTTGCCCAACCTTGGAGGCCCGTTTTGACCCACTTCCGATGGCGCACAAAACGTGGGAATAGGCGCACAAAACGTGGGAATAGGCGCACAAAACGGCACAAAACGCGCACAAAACGATGCAAAAGAAACCATCTCGAAATTCATTGGTGGCGCAACAGTGGGTCACTTTTGCCCCACCTTGGAGGCCCATTTTGACCCACTTCCGATGGCGCACAAAACGTGGGAATAGGCGCACAAAACGTGGGAATAGGCGCACAAAACGGCACAAAACGCGCACAAAACGATGCAAAAGAAACCATCTCGAAATTCATTGGTGGCGCAACAGTGGGTCACTTTTGCCCCACCTTGGAGGCCCATTTTGACCCACTTCCGATGGCGCACAAAACGTGGGAATAGGCGCACAAAACGGCACATAACGCGCACAAAACGATGCAAAAAACATCTCGAAATTCATTGCTGGCGGAACAGTGGGCCACTTTTGCCCCACCTTGGAGGCCCATTTTGACCCACTTCCGATGGCGCACAAAACGTGGGAATAGGCGCACAAAACGGCACAAAACGCGCACAAAACGATGCAAAAGAAACCATCTCGAAATTCATTGGTGGCGGAACAGTGGGTCACTTTTGCCCCACCTTGGAGGCCCATTTTGACCCACTTAATATGGCGCACAAAATGTGGGAATAGGCGCACAAAACGGCACAAAACGCGGACAAAACGAAGCAGAAGAAACCATCTCGAAATGCATTGGTGGCGGAACAGTGGTTCACTTTTGCCCCACCTTGGAGGCCCATTTTGACCCACTTCCGGCGGCGCACAAAATGTGGAAATAGGCGCAGAGAACGGCACAAAACGCGCACAAAAGGATGCAAAAAACATTTCGAAAATCATTGGTGCTGGAACAGTGGGTCACTTTTGCCCCACCTTGGAGGCCCATTTTGACCCACTTCCGATGGCGCACAAAACGTGGGAATAGGCGCACAAAACGGCACAAAACGCGCACAAAACGAAGCAGAAGAAACCATCTCGAAATTCATTGGTGGCGGAACAGTGGGTCACTTTTGCCCAACCTTGGAGGCCCGTTTTGACACACTTCCGATGGCGCACAAAACGTGGGAATAGGCGCACAAAACGGCACAAAACGCGCACAAAACGAAGCAGAAGAAACCATCTCGAAATTCATTGGTGGCGGAACAGTGGGTCACTTTTGCCCCACCTTGGAGGCCCATTTTGACCCACTTCCGATGGCGCCCAAAACGTGGGAATAGGCGCACAAAACGGCACAAAACGCGCAAAAACGATGCAAAAAAATCTCGACATTCGTTGGTGCCGGAACAGTGGGTCACTTTTGCCCCACCTTGGAGGCCCGTTTTGACACACTTCCAGCGGCGCACAAAACGTGCCAATAGGCGCACAAAACGGCACAAAACGCGCACAAAACGAAGCAGAAGAAACCATCTCGAAATTCATTGGTGGCGGAACAGTGGGTCATTTTTGCCCAACCTTGGAGGCCCGTTTTGACCCACTTCCGATGGCGCACAAAACGTGGGAATAGGCGCACAAAACGTGGGAATAGGCGCACAAAACGGCACAAAACGCGCACAAAACGATGCAAAAGAAACCATCTCGAAATTCATTGGTGGCGCAACAGTGGGTCACTTTTGCCCCACTTTGGAGGCCCATTTTTACCCGCTTCCGATGGCGCACAAAACGTGGGAATAGGCGCACAAAACGGCACAAAACGCGCACAAAACGATGCAAAAGAAACCATCTCGAAATTCATTGGTGGCGGAACAGTGGGTCACTTTTGCCCCACCTTGGAGGCCCATTTTGACCCACTTCCGGCGGCTCACAAAATGTTGAAATAGGCGCACAAAACGGCACAAAACGCGCACAAAACGAAGCAGAAGAAACCATCTCGAAATTCATTGGTGGCGGAACAGTGGGTCACTTTTGCCCAACCTTGGAGGTCCGTTTTGACCCACTTCCGATGGCGCACAAGATGTGGAAATAGGCGCACAAAACGGCACAAAACGCGCACAAAACGAAGCAGAAGAAACCATCTCGAAATTCATTGGTGGCGGAACAGTGGGTCACTTTTGCCCCACCTTGGAGGCTCATTTTGACCAACTTCCGATGGCGCACAAAACGTGGGAATAGGAGCTCAAAACGGCACAAAACGCGCACAAAACGAAGCAGAAGAAACCATCTCGAAATTCATTGGTGGCGGAACAGTGGGTCACTTTTGCCCCACTTTGGAGGCCCATTTTGACCAACTTCCGATGGCGCACAAAACGTGGGAATAGGAGCTCAAAACGGCACAAAACGCGCACAAAACGATGCAAGAAACATCTCGAAATTAATTGGTGACGGAACAGTGGGTCACTTTTGCCCCACCTTGGAGGCCCGTTTTGACCCACTTCCGATGGGGCAAAAAACGTGAGAATAGGCGCACAAAACGGCACAAAACGCGCAAAAAACGATGCAAAAGAATCCATCTCGAAATTCATTGGTGGCGGAACAGTGGGTCACTTTTGCCCCACCTTGGAGGCTCATTTTGACCCACTTCCGGCGGCGCACAAAATGTGGAAATAGGCGCAGAAAACGGCACAAAACGCGCACAAAAGGATGCAAAAAACATTTCGAAAATCATTGGTGCTGGAACAGTGGGTCACTTTTGCCCCACCTTGGAGGCCCGTTTTGACCCACTTCCGGCGGCGCACAAAACGTGGAAATAGGCGCACAAAACGGCACAAAACGATGCAAAAGAAACCATCTCGAAATTCATTAGTGGCGGAACAGTGGGTCACTTTTGCCCCACCTTGCAGGCCCATTTTAACCCACTAATGATGGCACACAAAACGTGGGAATAGGCGCACAAAACGGCACAAAACGCGCACAAAACGATGCAAAAGAAACCATCTCGAAATTCATTGGTGGCGGAACAGTGGGTCACTTTTGCCCCACCTTGGAGGCCCATTTTGACCCACTTCCGATGGCGCACAAAACGTGGGAATAGGCGCACAAAACGGCACAAAACGCGCACAAAACGACGCAAAAGAAACCATTTCGAAATTCATTGGTGGCGGAAGAGTGGGTCACTTTTGCCCCATCTTGCAGGTCCATTTTGACCCACTTGCGATGGCACACAAGTCGTGGGAATAGGCGCACAAAACGGCACAAAACGCGCAGAAAACGATGCAAAAGAAAGCATCTCGAAATTCATTGGTGGCGGAACAGTGGGTCACTTTTGCCCCACCTTGGAGGCCCATTTTGACCCACTTAATATGGCGCACAAAATGTGGGAATAGGCGCACAAAACGGCACAAAACGCGGACAAAACGAAGCAGAAGAAACCATCTCGAAATCCATTGGTGGCGGAACAGTGGGTCACTTTTGCCCCACATTGGAGGCCCATTTTGACCCACTTCCGATGGCGCACAAAACGTGGGAATAGACGCACAAAACGGCACAAAACGCACATAAAACGATGCAAAAACATCTCGAAATTCATTGGTGACGGAACAATGGGTCACTTTAGAACCACGTTGGAGGCCCATTTTGACCCACTTCCAGCGGCGCACAAAACGTGCCAATAGGCGCACAAAATGGCACAAAACGCGCACAAAACGAAGCAGAAGAAACCATCACGAAATTCATTGGTGGCGGATCAGTGGGTCACCTTTGCCCAACCTTGGAGGCCCGTTTTGACCCACTTCCGATGGCCCACAAAACGTGGGAATGGGCGCACAAAACGGCACAAAACGATGCAAAAATCATCTCGAAATTCATTGCTGCCGGAACAGTGGGTCACTTTGCCCCACCTTGGAGGCTCATTTTGACCCACTTCCGGCGGCGCACAAAATGTGGAAATAGGCGCAGAAAACGGCACAAAACGCGCACAAAAGGATGCAAAAAACATTTCGAAAATCATTGGTGCTGGAACAGTGGGTCACTTTTGCCCCACCTTGGAGGCCCATTTTGACCCACTTCCGATGGCGCCCAAAACGTGGGAATAGGCGCACAAAACGGCACAAAACGCGCACAAAACGATGCAAAAAACATCTCGAAAGTCATTGGTGCCGGAACAGTGGGTCACTTTTGCCCCACCTTGGAGGCCCGTTTTGACCCAATTCCGATGGCGCACAAAACGTGGATATAGGCGCACAAAACGGCACAAAACGCGTACAAAACGAAGCAAAAGAAACCATCTCGAAATTCATTGGTGGCGGAACAGTGGGTCACTTTTGCCCCACGTTGGAGGCCCATTTTGACCCACTTCCGATGGCGCACAAAACGTGGGAATAGGCGCACAAAACGGCACAAAACGCGCACAAAACGAAGCAGAAGAAACCATCTCGAAATTCATTGGTGGCGGAACAGTGGGTCACTTTTGCCCCACCTTGGAGGCTCATTTTGACCCACTTCCGGCGGCGCACAAAATGTGGAAATAGGCGCAGAAAACGGCACAAAACGCGCACAAAAGGATGCAAAAAACATTTCGAAAATCATTGTTGCTGGAACAGTGGGTCACTTTTGCCCCACCTTGGAGGACCATTTTGACCCACTTCCGATGGCGCACAAAACGTGGGAATAGGCGCACAAATCGGCACAAAACGCGCACAAAACGAAGCAGAAGAAACCATCTCGAAATTCATTGGTGGCGGAACAGTGGGTCACTTTTGCCCAACCTTGGAGGCCCGTTTTGACACACTTCCGATGGCGCACAAAACGTGGGAATAGGCGCACAAAACGGCACAAAACGCGCACAAAACGAAGCAGAAGAAACCATCTCGAAATTCATTGGTGGCGGAACAGTGGGTCACTTTTGCCCCACCTTGGAGGCCCATTTTGACCCACTTCCGATGGCGCCCAAAACGTGGGAATAGGCGCACAAAACGGCACAAAACGCGCAAAAACGATGCAAAAAAAATCTCGACATTCGTTGGTGCCCGAACAGTGGGTCACTTTTGCCCCACCTTGGAGGCCCGTTTTGACACACTTCCAGCGGCGCACAAAACGTGCCAATAGGCGCACAAAACGGCACAAAACGCGCACAAAACGAAGCAGAAGAAACCATTTCGAAATTCATTGCTGGCGGAACAGTGGGTCATTTTTGCCCAACCTTGGAGGCCCGTTTTGACCCACTTCCGATGGCGCACAAAACGTGGGAATAGGCGCACAAAACGTGGGAATAGGCGCACAAAACGGCACAAAACGCGCACAAAACGATGCAAAAGAAACCATCTCGAAATTCATTGGTGGCGCAACAGTGGGTCACTTTTGCCCCACCTTGGAGGCCCATTTTGACCCACTTCCGATGGCGCACAAAACGTGGGAATAGGCGCACAAAACGGCACATAACGCGCACAAAACGATGCAAAAAACATCTCGAAATTCATTGGTGCCGGAACAGTGGGTCACTTTTGCCCCACCTTTGAGGCCCATTTTGACCCACTGCCAGCGGCGCACAAAACGTGGAAATAGGCGCACAAAACGGCACAAAACGCGCACAAAACGAAGCAGAAAAGAACATCTCGAAATTCATTGCTGGCGGAACAGTGGGTCACTTTTGCCCCACCTTGGAGGCCCATTTTGACCCACTTCCGATGGCGCACAAAACGTGGGAATAGGCGCACAAAACGGCACAAAACGCGCACAAAACGATGCAAAAGAAACCATCTCGAAATTCATTGGTGGCGGAACAGTGGGTCACTTTTGCCCCACTTTGGAGGCCCATTTTGACCCACTTAATATGGCGCACAAAATGTGGGAATAGGCGCACAAAACGGCACAAAACGCGGACAAAACGAAGCAGAAGAAACCATCTCGAAATGCATTGGTGGCGGAACAGTGGGTCACTTTTGCCCCACCTTGGAGGCCCATTTTGACCCACTTCCGGCGGCGCACAAAATGTGGAAATAGGCGCAGAAAACGGCACAAAACGCGCACAAAAGGATGCAAAAAACATTTCGAAAATCATTGGTGCTGGAACAGTGGGTCACTTTTGCCCCACCTTGGAGGCCCATTTTGACCCACTTCCGATGGCGCACAAAACGTGGGAATAAGCGCACAAAACGGCACAAAACGCGCACAAAACGAAGCAGAAGAAACCATCTCGAAATTCATTGGTGGCGGAACAGTGGGTCACTTTTGCCCCACCTTGGAGGCCCATTTTGACCAACTTCCGATGGCGCACAAAACGTGGGAATAGGAGCTCAAAACGGCACAAAACGCGCACAAAACGAAGCAGAAGAAACCATCTCGAAATTCATTGGTGGCGGAACAGTGGGTCACTTTTGCCCCACCTTGGAGGCCCATTTTGACCAACTTCCGATGGCGCACAAAACGTGGGAATAGGAGCTCAAAACGGCACAAAACGCGCACAAAACGATGCAAGAAACATCTCGAAATTAATTGGTGACGGAACAGTGGGTCACTTTTGCCCCACCTTGGAGGCCCGTTTTGACCCACTTCCGATGGGGCACAAAACGTGAGAATAGGCGCACAAAACGGCACAAAACGCGCACAAAACGATGCAAAAGAATCCATCTCGAAATTCATTGGTGGGGGAACAGTGGGTCACTTTTGCCCCACCTTGGAGGCTCATTTTGACCCACTTCCGGCGGCGCACAAAATGTGGAAATAAGCGCAGAAAACGGCACAAAACGCGCACAAAAGGATGCAAAAAACATTTCGAAAATCATTGGTGCTGGAACAGTGGGTCACTTTTGCCCCACCTTGGAGGCCCGTTTTGACCCATTTCCGGCGGCGCACAAAACGTGGAAATAGGCGCACAAAACGGCACAAAACGATGCAAAAGAAACCATCTCGAAATTCATTAGTGGCGGAACAGTGGGTCACTTTTGCCCCACCTTGCAGGCCCATTTTAACCCACTAATGATGGCACACAAAACGTGGGAATAGGCGCACAAAACGGCACAAAACGCGCACAAAACGAAGCAGAAGAAACCATCTCGAAATTCATTGGTGGCGGAACAGTGGGTCACTTTTGCCCAACCTTGGAGGCCCGTTTTGACCCACTTCCGATGGCGCACAAGATGTGGAAATAGGCGCACAAAACGGCACAAAACGCGCACAAAACGAAGCAGAAGAAACCATCTCGAAATTCATTGGTGGCGGAACAGTGGGTCACTTTTGCCCCACCTTGGAGGCCCATTTTGACCAACTTCCGATGGCGCACAAAACGTGGGAATAGGAGCTCAAAACGGCACAAAACGCGCACAAAACGAAGCAGAAGAAACCATCTCGAAATTCATTGGTGGCGGAACAGTGGGTCACTTTTGCCCCACCTTGGAGGCCCATTTTGACCAACTTCCGATGGCGCACAAAACGTGGGAATAGGAGCTCAAAACGGCACAAAACGCGCACAAAACGATGCAAGAAACATCTCGAAATTAATTGGTGACGGAACAGTGGGTCACTTTTGCCCCACCTTGGAGGCCCTTTTTGACCCACTTCCGATGGGGCACAAAACGTGAGAATAGGCGCACAAAACGGCACAAAACGCGCACAAAACGATGCAAAATTATCTCGAAATTCATTGGTGGCGGAACAGTGGGTTACTTTTGCCCCACCTTGGAGGCCCATTTTGACCCACTTCCGATGGCGCACAAAACGTGGGAATAGGCGCACAAAACGAAGCAGAAGAAACCATCTCGAAATTCATTGGTGGCGGAACAGTGGGTCACTTTTGCCCAACCTTGGAGGCCCGTCTTGACCCACTTCCGATGGCGCACAAAACGTGGGAATAGGCGCACAAAACGGCACATAACGCGCACAAAACGATGCAAAAGAAACCATAGCGAAATTCATTGGTGGCGGAAAAGTGGGTCACTTTTGATCCACCTTGGAGGCCCATTTTGACCCACTTCCGATGGCGCACAAAACGTGGGAATAGGCGGACAAAACGGCACAAAACGCGCACAAAACGATGCAAAAGAAACCGTATCGAAATTCATTGGTGGCGGAACAGCGGGTCACTTTTGCCCCACCTTGGAGGCCCATTTTGACCCACTTCCGATGGCGCACAAAACGTGGGAATAGGCGCACAAAACGGCACAAAACGCGCAAAAAACGATGCAAAAAAACCATCTCGAAATTCATTGGTGGTGGAACAGTGGGTCACTTTTGCCCCACCTTGGAGGCCCATTTTGACCCGCTTCCGATGGCGCACAAAACGTGGGAATAGGCGCACAAAACGGCACAAAACGCGCACAAAAGAATGCAAAAAACATCTCGAAATTCATTGGTGCCGGAACAGTGGGTCATTTTGCCCTACCTTGGAGGCCCGTTTTGACCCACTTCCGGCTGCGCACAAAATGTGGGAGTAGGCGCACAAAACGGCACAAAACGATGCAAAAATCATCTCGAAATTTATTGCTGCCGGAACAGTGGGTCACTTTTGCCCCACCTTGGAGGCCCGTTTTGACCCACTTCCAGCGGGGCACAAAACGTGCCAATAGGCGCACAAAAAGGCACAAAACGCGCACAAAACGAAGCAGAAGAAACCATCTCGAAATTCATTGGTGGCGGAACAGTGGGTCACTTTTGCCCCACCTTGGAGGCCCATTTTGACCCACTTCCGATGGCCCACAAAACGTGGGAATAGGCGCACAAAACGGCACAAAACGATGCAAAAATCATCTCGAAATTCATTGCTGCCGGAACAGTGGGTCACTTTTGCCCCACCTTGGAGGCCCGTTTTGACCCACTTCCAGCGGGGCACAAAACGTGCCAATAGGCGCACAAAAAGGCACAAAACGCGCACAAAACGAAGCAGAAGAAACCATCTCGAAATTCATTGGTGGCGGAACAGTGGGTCACTTTTGCCCCACCTTGGAGGCCCATTTTGACCCACTTCCGATGGCGCCCAAAACGTGGGAATAGGCGCACAAAACGGCACAAAACGCGCACAAAACGATGCAAAAAACATCTCGAAAGTCATTGGTGCCGGAACAGTGGGTCACTTTTGCCCCACCTTGGAGGCCCGTTTTGACCCAATTCCGATGGCGCACAAAACGTGGATATAGGCGCACAAAACGGCACAAAACGCGTACAAAACGAAGCAAAAGAAACCATCTCGAAATTCATTGGTGGCGGAACAGTGGGTCACTTTTGCCCCACCTTGGAGGACCATTTTGACCAACTTCCGATGGCGCACAAAACGTGCGATAGGAGCTCAAAACGGCACAGAACGCGCAAAAAACGATGCAAAAAACATCTCGAAATTCATTGGTGACGGAACAGTGAGTCACTTTTGCCTTACCTTGGAGGCCCGTTTTGACCCACTTCCGATGGGGCACAAAACGTGGGAATAGGCGCACAAAACGGCACAAAACGCGCACAAAACGATGCAAAATTATCTCGAAATTCATTGGTGGCGGAACAGTGGGTCACTTTTGCCCCACCTTGGAGGCCCATTTTGACCCACTTCCGATGGCGCACAAAACGTGGGAATAGGCGCACAAAACGGCACAAAACGCGCACAAAACGAAGCAGAAGAAACCATCTCGAAATTCATTGGTGGCGGAACAGTGGGTCACTTTTGCCCCACCTTGGAGGCCCATTTTGACCTACTTCCGATGGCGCACAAAACGTGGGAATAGGAGCTCAAAACGGCACAAAACGCGCACAAAACGATGCAAAAAACATCTCGAAATTCATTGGTGACGGAACAGTGGGTCACTTTTGCACCACCTTGGAGGCCCGTTTTGACCCACTTCCGATGGGGCACAAAACGTGGGAATAGGCGCACAAAACGGCACAAAACGCGCACAAAACGATGCAAAATTATCTCGAAATTCATTGGTGGCGGAACAGTGGGTCACTTTTGCCCCACCTTGGAGGCCCATTTTGACCCACTTCAAATGGCGCACAAAACGTGGGAAAAGGCGCACAAAACGGCACAAAACGCGCACAAAACGAAGCACATGAAACCATCTCGAAATTCATTGGTGGCGGAACAGTGGGTCACTTTTGCCCAACCTTGGAGGCCCGTTTTGACCCACTTCCGATGGCGCACAAAACGTGGGAATAGGAGCTCAAAACGGCACAAAACGCGCACAAAACGATGCAAAATTATCTCGAAATTCATTGGTGGCGGAACAGTGGGTCACTTTTGCCCCACCTTGGAGGCCCATTTTGACCCACTTCCGATGGCGCACAAAACGTGGGAATAGGCGCACAAAACGGCACAAAACGCGCACAAAACGAAGCAGAAGAAACCATCTCGAAATTCATTGGTGGCGGAACAGTGGGTCACTTTTGCCCAACCTTGGAGGCCTGTTTTGACCCACTTCCGATGGCGCACAAAACGTGGGAATAGGCGCACAAAACGGCACATAACGCGCACAAAACGATGCAAAAGAAACCATAGCGAAATTCATTGGTGGCGGAAAAGTGGGTCACTTTTGCCCCACCTTGGAGGCCTATTTTGACCCGCTTCCGATGGCGCACAAAACGTGGGAATAGGCGCACAAAACGGCACAAAACGCGCACAAAAGAATGCAAAAAACATCTCGAAATTCATTGGTGCCGGAACAGTGGGTCACTTTTGCCCCACCTTGGAGGCCCATTTTGACCCACTTCCGATGGAGCACAAAACGTGGAAATAGGCGCACAAAACGGCACAAAACGCGCACAAAACGAAGCAGAAAAAAACATCTCGAAATTTATTGCTGGCGGAACAGTGGGTCACTTTTGCCCCACCTTGGAGGCCCATTTTGACCCACTTCCGATGGCGCACAAAACGTGGGAATAGGCGCACAAAACGGCACAAAACGCGCACAAAACGACGCAAAAGAAACCATTTCGAAATTCATTGGTGGCGGAAGAGTGGGTCACTTTTGCCCCATCTTGCAGGTCCATTTTGACCCACTTGCGATGGCACACAAGTCGTGGGAATAGGCGCACAAAACGGCACAAAACGCGCACAAAACGATGCAAAAGAAAGCATCTCGAAATTCATTGGTGGCGGAAGAGTGGGTCACTTTTGCCCCACCTTGGAGGCCCATTTTGACCCACTTAATATGGCGCACAAAATGTGGGAATAGGCGCACAAAACGGCTCACAACGCGGACAAAACGAAGCAGAAGAAACCATCTCGAAATGCATTGGTGGCGGAACAGTGGGTCACTTTTGCCCCACCTTGGAGGCCCATTTTGACCCACTTCCGATGGCGCACAAAACGTGAGAATAGGCGCACAAAACGGCACAAAACGCGCACAAAAGAATGCAAAAAACATCTCGAAATTCATTGGTGCCGGAACAGTGGGTCACTTTTGCCCCACCTTGGAGGCCCATTTTGACCCACTTCCGATGGAGCACAAAACGTGGAAATAGGCGCACAAAACGGCACAAAACGCGCACAAAACGAAGCAGAAAAAAACATCTCGAAATTCATTGCTGGCGGAACAGTGGGTCACTTTTGCCCCACCTTGGAGGCCCATTTTGACCCACTTCCGATGGCGCACAAAACGTGGGAATAGGCGCACAAAACGGCACAAAACGCGCACAAAACGACGCAAAAGAAACCATTTCGAAATTCATTGCTGCCGGAACAGTGGGTCACTTTTGCCCCACCTTGGAGGCCCGTTTTGACCCACTTCCAGCGGGGCACAAAACGTGCCAATAGGCGCACAAAAAGGCACAAAACGCGCACAAAACGAAGCAGAAGAAACCATCTCGAAATTCATTGGTGGCGGAACAGTGGGTCACTTTTGCCCCACCTTGGAGGCCCATTTTGACCCACTTCCGATGGCGCCCAAAACGTGGGAATAGGCGCACAAAACGGCACAAAACGCGCACAAAACGATGCAAAAAACATCTCGAAAGTCATTGGTGCCGGAACAGTGGGTCACTTTTGCCCCACCTTGGAGGCCCGTTTTGACCCAATTCCGATGGCGCACAAAACGTGGATATAGGCGCACAAAACGGCACAAAACGCGTACAAAACGAAGCAAAAGAAACCATCTCGAAATTCATTCGTGGCGGAACAGTGGGTCACTTTTGCCCCACCTTGGAGGCCCATTTTGACCCACTTCCGATGGCGCACAAAACGTGGGAATAGGCGCACAAAACGGCACAAAACGCGCACAAAACGAAGCAGAAGAAACCATCTCGAAATTCATTGGTGGCGGAACAGTGGGTCACTTTTGCCCCACCTTGGAGGCCCATTTTGACCCACTTCCGATGGCGCCCAAAACGTGGGAATAGGCGCACAAAACGGCACAAAACGCGCACAAAAGAATGCAAAAAACATCTCGAAATTCATTGGTGCCGGAACAGTGGGTCACTTTTGCCCCACCTTGGAGGCCCGTTTTGACCAACTTCCGGCGGCGCACAAAACGTGGAAATGGGCGCACAAAACGGCACAAAACGCGCACAAAACGATGCAAAAGAATCCATCTCGAAATTCATTGGTGGCGGAACAGTGGGTCACTTTTGCCCCACCTTGGAGGCTCATTTTGACCCACTTCCGGCGGCGCACAAAATGTGGAAATAGGCGCAGAAAACGGCACAAAACGCGCACAAAAGGTGCAAAAAACATTTCGAAAATCATTGGTGCTGGAACAGTGGGTCACTTTTGCCCCACTTTGGAGGCCCATTTTGACCCACTTCCGATGGCGCACAAAACGTGGGAATAGGCGCACAAAACGGCACAAAACGAAGCAGAAAAAACCATCTCGAAATTCATTGGTGGCGGAACAGTGGGTCACTTTTGCCCAACCTTGGAGGCCCGTTTTGACACACTTCCGATGGCGCACAAAACGTGGGAATAGGCGCACAAAACGGCACAAAACGCGCACAAAACGAAGCAGAAGAAACCATCTCGAAATTCATTGGTGGCGGAACAGTGGGTCACTTTTGCCCCACCTTGGAGGCCCATTTTGACCCACTTCCGATGGCGCCCAAAACGTGGGAATAGGCGCACAAAACGGCACAAAACGCGCAAAAACGATGCAAAAAAAATCTCGACATTCGTTGGTGCCGGAACAGTGGGTCACTTTTGCCCCACCTTGGAGGCCCGTTTTGACACACTTCCAGCGGCGCACGAAACGTGCCAATAGGCGCACAAAACGGCACAAAACGCGCACAAAACGAAGCAGAAGAAACCATCTCGAAATTCATTGGTGGCGGAACAGTGGGTCACTTTTGCCCCACCTTGGAGGCTCATTTTGACCCACTTCCGGCGGCGCACAAAATGTGGAAATAGGCGCAGAAAACGGCACAAAACGCGCACAAAAGGATGCAAAAAACATTTCGAAAATCATTGGTGGCGGAACAGTGGGTCACTTTTGCCCAACCTTTGGAGGCCCGTTTTGACCCACTTCCGATGGCGCACAAAACGTAGGAATAGGCGCACAAAACGGCACAAAACGCGCACAAAACGATGCAAAAAACATCTTGAAAGTCATTGGTGCCGGAACAGTGGGTCACTTTTGCCCCACCTTGGAGGCCCGTTTTGACCCAATTCCTATGGCGCACAAAACGTGGATATAGGCGCACAAAACGGCACAAAACGCGTACAAAACGAAGCAGAAGATACCATCTCGAAATTCATTGGTGGCGGAACAGTGGGTCACTTTTGCCCCACCTTGGAGGCCCATTTTGACCAACTTCCGATGGCGCACAAAACGTGGGAATAGGAGCTCAAAACGACACAAAACGCGCACAAAACGATGCAAGAAACATCTCGAAATTCATTGGTGACGGAACAGTGGGTCACTTTTGCCCCACCTTGGAGGCCCGTTTTGACCCACTTCCGATGGGGCACAAAACGTGAGAATAGGCGCACAAAACGGCACAAAACGCGCACAAAACGATGCAAAATTATCTCGAAATTCATTGGTGGCGGAACAGTGGGTCACTTTTGCCCCACCTTGGAGGCCCATTTTGACCCACTTCCGATGGCGCACAAAACGTGGGAATAGGCGCACAAAACGGCACAAAACGCGCACAAAACGAAGCGGAAGAAACCATCTCGAAATTCATTGGTGGCGGAACAGTGGGTCACTTTTGCCCAACCTTGGAGGCCCGTTTTGACCCACTTCCGATGGCGCACAAAACGTGGGAATAGGCGCACAAAACGGCACATAACGCGCACAAAACGATGCAAAAGAAACCATTGCGAAATTCATTGGTGGCGGAAAAGTGGGTCACTTTTGATCCACCTTGGAGGCCCATTTTGACCCACTTCCGATGGCGCACAAAACGGCACAAAACGCGCAAAAAACGATGCAAAAAACCATCTCGAAATTCATTGGTGGCGGAACAGTGGGTCACTTTTGCCCCACCTTGGAGGCCCATTTTGACCCGCTTCCGATGGCGCACAAAACGTGGGAATAGGCGCACAAAACGGCACAAAACGCGCACAAAAGAATGCAAAAAACATCTCGAAATTCATTGGTGCCGGAACAGTGGGTCACTTTTGCCCCACCTTGGAGGCCCGTTTTGACCCACTTCCGGCGGCGCACAAAACGTGGAAATAGGCGCACAAAACGGCACAAAACGCGCACAAAACGATGCAAAAGAAACCATCTCGAAATCCATTGGTGGCGGAACAGTGGGTCACTTTTGCCCCACCTTGGAGGCTCATTTTGACCCACTTCCGGCGGCGCACAAAATGTGGAAATAGGCGCAGAAAACGGCACAAAACGCGCACAAAAGGATGCAAAAAACATTTCGAAAATCATTATTGCTGGAACAGTGGGTCACTTTTGCCCCACCTTGGAGGCCCGTTTTAACCCACTTCCGGCGGGGCACAAAACGTGGAAATAGGCGCACAAAACGGCACAAAACGATGCAAAAGAAACCATCTCGAAATTCATTAGTGGCGGAACAGTGGGTCACTTTTGCCCCACCTTGCAGGCCCATTTTGACCCACTAATGATGGCACAGAAAACGTGGGAAAAGGCGCACAAAACGGCACAAAACGCGCACAAAACGATGCAAAAATCATCTCGAAATTCATTGGTGCCGGAACAGTGGGTCACTTCTGCCCCAGCTTGGAGGCCCGTTTTGACCCACTTCCAGCGGGGCACAAAACGTGCCAATAGGCGCACAAAACGGCACAAAACGCGCACAAAACGAAGCAGAAGAAACCATCTCGAAATTCATTGGTGGCGGAACAGTGGGTCACTTTTGCCCCACCTTGGAGGCCCATTTTGACCCACTTCCGATGGCGCCCAAAACCTGGGAATAGGCGCACAAAACGGCACAAAACGCGCACAAAACAATGCAAAAAACATCTCGAAAGTCATTGTTGCCGGAACAGTGGGTCACTTTTGCCCCACCTTGGAGGCCCGTTTTGACCCACTTCCGATGGCGCACAAAACGTGGATATAGGCGCACAAAACGGCACAAAACGGGTACAAATCGAAGCAGAAGAAACCATCTCGAAATTCATTGGTGGCGGAACAGTGGGTCACTTTTGCCCCACCTTGGAGGCCCATTTTGACCCACTTCCGATGGCGCACAAAACGTGGGAATAGGAGCTCAAAACGGCACAAAACGCGCACAAAACGATGCAAAAAACATCTCGAAATTCATTGGTGACGGAACAGTGGGTCACTTTTGCACCACCTTGGAGGCCCGTTTTGACCCACTTCCGATGGGGCACAAAACGTGAGAATAGGCGCACAAAACGGCACAAAACGCGCACAAAACGATGCAAAATTATCTCGAAATTCATTGGTGGCGGAACAGTGGGTCACTTTTTCCCCACCTTGGAGGCCCATTTTGACCCACTTCAAATGGCGCACAAAACGTGGGAAAAGGCGCACAAAACGGCACAAAACGCGCACAAAACGAAGCACAAGAAACCATCTCGAAATTCATTGGTGGCGGAACAGTGGGTCACTTTTGCCCAACCTTGGAGGCCCGTTTTGACCCACTTCCAGCGGGGCACAAAACGTGCCAATAGGCGCACAAAAAGGCACAAAACGCGCACAAAAGAATGCAAAAAACATCTCGAAATTCATTGGTGCCGGAACAGTGGGTCACTTTTGCCCCACCTTGGAGGCCCGTTTTGACCCACTTCCGGCGGCGCACAAAATGTGGGAGTAGGCGCACAAAACGGCACAAAACGATGCAAAAATCATCTCGAAATTCATTGGTGGCGGAACAGTGGGTCACTTTTGCCCCACCTTGGAGGCCCATTTTGACCCACAAATGATGGCACACAAAACGTGGGAATAGGCGCACAAAACGGCACAAAACGCGCACAAAACGATGCAAAAGAAACCATCTCGAAATTCATTGGTGGCCGAACAGTGGGTCATTTTTGCCCCACCTTGGAGGCCCATTTTGACCCACTTCCGGCGGCGCACAAAATGTGAAAATATGCGCATAAAACGGCACAAAACGCGCACAAAACGAAGCAGAATAAACCATCTCGAAATTCATTGGTGGCGGAACAGTGGGTCACTTTTGCCCAACCTTGGAGGCCCGTTTTGACCCACTTCCGATGGCGCATAAGATGTGGAAATAGGCGCACAAAACGGCACAAAACGCGCACAAAACGAAGCAGAAGAAACCATCTCGAAATTCATTGGTGGCTGAACAGTGGGTCACCTTGCCCAACCTTGGAGGCCCGTTTTGACCCACTTCCGATGGCGCACAAAACGTAGGAATAGGCGCAAAAAACGGCACAAAACGCGCACAAAACGATGCAAAAATCATCTCGAAATTCATTGGTGCCGGAACAGTGGGTCACTTTTGCCCCACCTTGGAGGCCCGTTTTGACCCACTTCCAGCGGGGCACAAAACGTGCCAATAGGCGCACAAAACGGCACAAAACGCGCACAAAACGAAGCAGAAGAAACCATCTCGAAATTCATTGGTGGCGGAACAGTGGGTCACTTTTGCCTCACCTTGGAGGCCCATTTTGACCCGCTTCCGATGGCGCCCAAAACGTGGGAATAGGCGCACAAAACGGCACAAAACGCGCACAAAACGATGCAAAAGAAACCATATCGAAATTCATTGGTGGCGGAACAGTGGGTCACTTTTGCCCCACCTTGGAGGCCCGTTTTGACCCACATCCGATGGCGCACAAAACGTGGGAATAGGCGCACAAAACGGCACAAAACGCGCACAAAACGATGCAAAAGAAACCATCTCGAAATTCATTGGTGGCGGAACAGTGGGTCACTTTTGCCCCACCTTGGAGGCCCGTTTTGACCCACTTCCGGCGGCGCACAAAACGTGGAAATAGGCGCACAAAACGGCACAAAACGATGCAAAGGAAACCATCTCGAAATTCATTAGTGGCGGAACAGTGGGTCACTTTTGCCCCACCTTGCAGGCCCATTTTGACCCACTAATGATGGCACAGAAAACGTGGGAAAAGGCGCACAAAACGGCACAAAACGCGCACAAAACGATGCAAAAATCATCTCGAAATTCATTGGTGCCGGAACAGTGGGTCACTTCTGCCCCAGCTTGGAGGCCCGTTTTGACCCACTTCCAGCGGGGCACAAAACGTGCCAATAGGCGCACAAAACGGCACAAAACGCGCACAAAACGAAGCAGAAGAAACCATCTCGAAATTCATTGGTGGCGGAACAGTGGGTCACTTTTGCCCCACCTTGGAGGCCCATTTTGACCCACTTCCGATGGCGCCCAAAACCTGGGAATAGGCGCACAAAACGGCACAAAACGCGCACAAAACAATGCAAAAAACATCTCGAAAGTCATTGTTGCCGGAACAGTGGGTCACTTTTGCCCCACCTTGGAGGCCCGTTTTGACCCACTTCCGATGGCGCACAAAACGTGGATATAGGCGCACAAAACGGCACAAAACGGGTACAAATCGAAGCAGAAGAAACCATCTCGAAATTCATTGGTGGCGGAACAGTGGGTCACTTTTGCCCCACCTTGGAGGCCCATTTTGACCCACTTCCGATGGCGCACAAAACGTGGGAATAGGAGCTCAAAACGGCACAAAACGCGCACAAAACGATGCAAAAAACATCTCGAAATTCATTGGTGACGGAACAGTGGGTCACTTTTGCACCACCTTGGAGGCCCGTTTTGACCCACTTCCGATGGGGCACAAAACGTGAGAATAGGCGCACAAAACGGCACAAAACGCGCACAAAACGATGCAAAATTATCTCGAAATTCATTGGTGGCGGAACAGTGGGTCACTTTTTCCCCACCTTGGAGGCCCATTTTGACCCACTTCAAATGGCGCACAAAACGTGGGAAAAGGCGCACAAAACGGCACAAAACGCGCACAAAACGAAGCACAAGAAACCATCTCGAAATTCATTGGTGGCGGAACAGTGGGTCACTTTTGCCCAACCTTGGAGGCCCGTTTTGACCCACTTCCAGCGGGGCACAAAACGTGCCAATAGGCGCACAAAAAGGCACAAAACGCGCACAAAAGAATGCAAAAAACATCTCGAAATTCATTGGTGCCGGAACAGTGGGTCACTTTTGCCCCACCTTGGAGGCCCGTTTTGACCCACTTCCGGCGGCGCACAAAATGTGGGAGTAGGCGCACAAAACGGCACAAAACGATGCAAAAATCATCTCGAAATTCATTGGTGGCGGAACAGTGGGTCACTTTTGCCCCACCTTGCAGGCCCATTTTGACCCACAAATGATGGCACACAAAACGTGGGAATAGGCGCACAAAACGGCACAAAACGCGCACAAAACGATGCAAAAGAAACCATCTCGAAATTCATTGGTGGCCGAACAGTGGGTCATTTTTGCCCCACCTTGGAGGCCCATTTTGACCCACTTCCGGCGGCGCACAAAATGTGAAAATATGCGCATAAAACGGCACAAAACGCGCACAAAACGAAGCAGAATAAACCATCTCGAAATTCATTGGTGGCGGAACAGTGGGTCACTTTTGCCCAACCTTGGAGGCCCGTTTTGACCCACTTCCGATGGCGCATAAGATGTGGAAATAGGCGCACAAAACGGCACAAAACGCGCACAAAACGAAGCAGAAGAAACCATCTCGAAATTCATTGGTGGCGGAACAGTGGGTCACTTTTGCCCAACCTTGGAGGCCCGTTTTGACCCACTTCCGATGGCGCACAAGATGTGGAAATAGGCGCACAAAACGGCACAAAACGCGCACAAAACGAAGCAGAAGAAACCATCTCGAAATTCATTGGTGGCGGAACAGTGGGTCACTTTTGCCCCACCTTGGAGGCTCATTTTGACCAACTTCCGATGGCGCACAAAACGTGGGAATAGGAGCTCAAAACGGCACAAAACGCGCACAAAACGAAGCAGAAGAAACCATCTCGAAATTCATTGGTGGCGGAACAGTGGGTCACTTTTGCCCCACTTTGGAGGCCCATTTTGACCAACTTCCGATGGCGCACAAAACGTGGGAATAGGAGCTCAAAACGGCACAAAACGCGCACAAAACGATGCAAGAAACATCTCGAAATTAATTGGTGACGGAACAGTGGGTCACTTTTGCCCCACCTTGGAGGCCCGTTTTGACCCACTTCCGATGGGGCAAAAAACGTGAGAATAGGCGCACAAAACGGCACAAAACGCGCAAAAAACGATGCAAAAGAATCCATCTCGAAATTCATTGGTGGCGGAACAGTGGGTCACTTTTGCCCCACCTTGGAGGCTCATTTTGACCCACTTCCGGCGGCGCACAAAATGTGGAAATAGGCGCAGAAAACGGCACAAAACGCGCACAAAAGGATGCAAAAAACATTTCGAAAATCATTGGTGCTGGAACAGTGGGTCACTTTTGCCCCACCTTGGAGGCCCGTTTTGACCCACTTCCGGCGGCGCACAAAACGTGGAAATAGGCGCACAAAACGGCACAAAACGATGCAAAAGAAACCATCTCGAAATTCATTAGTGGCGGAACAGTGGGTCACTTTTGCCCCACCTTGCAGGCCCATTTTAACCCACTAATGATGGCACACAAAACGTGGGAATAGGCGCACAAAACGGCACAAAACGCGCACAAAACGATGCAAAAGAAACCATCTCGAAATTCATTGGTGGCGGAACAGTGGGTCACTTTTGCCCCACCTTGGAGGCCCATTTTGACCCACTTCCGATGGCGCACAAAACGTGGGAATAGGCGCACAAAACGGCACAAAACGCGCACAAAACGACGCAAAAGAAACCATTTCGAAATTCATTGGTGGCGGAAGAGTGGGTCACTTTTGCCCCATCTTGCAGGTCCATTTTGACCCACTTGCGATGGCACACAAGTCGTGGGAATAGGCGCACAAAACGGCACAAAACGCGCAGAAAACGATGCAAAAGAAAGCATCTCGAAATTCATTGGTGGCGGAACAGTGGGTCACTTTTGCCCCACCTTGGAGGCCCATTTTGACCCACTTAATATGGCGCACAAAATGTGGGAATAGGCGCACAAAACGGCACAAAACGCGGACAAAACGAAGCAGAAGAAACCATCTCGAAATCCATTGGTGGCGGAACAGTGGGTCACTTTTGCCCCACATTGGAGGCCCATTTTGACCCACTTCCGATGGCGCACAAAACGTGGGAATAGACGCACAAAACGGCACAAAACGCACATAAAACGATGCAAAAACATCTCGAAATTCATTGGTGACGGAACAATGGGTCACTTTAGAACCACGTTGGAGGCCCATTTTGACCCACTTCCAGCGGCGCACAAAACGTGCCAATAGGCGCACAAAATGGCACAAAACGCGCACAAAACGAAGCAGAAGAAACCATCACGAAATTCATTGGTGGCGGATCAGTGGGTCACCTTTGCCCAACCTTGGAGGCCCGTTTTGACCCACTTCCGATGGCCCACAAAACGTGGGAATGGGCGCACAAAACGGCACAAAACGATGCAAAAATCATCTCGAAATTCATTGCTGCCGGAACAGTGGGTCACTTTGCCCCACCTTGGAGGCTCATTTTGACCCACTTCCGGCGGCGCACAAAATGTGGAAATAGGCGCAGAAAACGGCACAAAACGCGCACAAAAGGATGCAAAAAACATTTCGAAAATCATTGGTGCTGGAACAGTGGGTCACTTTTGCCCCACCTTGGAGGCCCATTTTGACCCACTTCCGATGGCGCCCAAAACGTGGGAATAGGCGCACAAAACGGCACAAAACGCGCACAAAACGATGCAAAAAACATCTCGAAAGTCATTGGTGCCGGAACAGTGGGTCACTTTTGCCCCACCTTGGAGGCCCGTTTTGACCCAATTCCGATGGCGCACAAAACGTGGATATAGGCGCACAAAACGGCACAAAACGCGTACAAAACGAAGCAAAAGAAACCATCTCGAAATTCATTGGTGGCGGAACAGTGGGTCACTTTTGCCCCACGTTGGAGGCCCATTTTGACCCACTTCCGATGGCGCACAAAACGTGGGAATAGGCGCACAAAACGGCACAAAACGCGCACAAAACGAAGCAGAAGAAACCATCTCGAAATTCATTGGTGGCGGAACAGTGGGTCACTTTTGCCCCACCTTGGAGGCTCATTTTGACCCACTTCCGGCGGCGCACAAAATGTGGAAATAGGCGCAGAAAACGGCACAAAACGCGCACAAAAGGATGCAAAAAACATTTCGAAAATCATTGTTGCTGGAACAGTGGGTCACTTTTGCCCCACCTTGGAGGACCATTTTGACCCACTTCCGATGGCGCACAAAACGTGGGAATAGGCGCACAAATCGGCACAAAACGCGCACAAAACGAAGCAGAAGAAACCATCTCGAAATTCATTGGTGGCGGAACAGTGGGTCACTTTTGCCCAACCTTGGAGGCCCGTTTTGACACACTTCCGATGGCGCACAAAACGTGGGAATAGGCGCACAAAACGGCACAAAACGCGCACAAAACGAAGCAGAAGAAACCATCTCGAAATTCATTGGTGGCGGAACAGTGGGTCACTTTTGCCCCACCTTGGAGGCCCATTTTGACCCACTTCCGATGGCGCCCAAAACGTGGGAATAGGCGCACAAAACGGCACAAAACGCGCAAAAACGATGCAAAAAAAATCTCGACATTCGTTGGTGCCCGAACAGTGGGTCACTTTTGCCCCACCTTGGAGGCCCGTTTTGACACACTTCCAGCGGCGCACAAAACGTGCCAATAGGCGCACAAAACGGCACAAAACGCGCACAAAACGAAGCAGAAGAAACCATTTCGAAATTCATTGCTGGCGGAACAGTGGGTCATTTTTGCCCAACCTTGGAGGCCCGTTTTGACCCACTTCCGATGGCGCACAAAACGTGGGAATAGGCGCACAAAACGTGGGAATAGGCGCACAAAACGGCACAAAACGCGCACAAAACGATGCAAAAGAAACCATCTCGAAATTCATTGGTGGCGCAACAGTGGGTCACTTTTGCCCCACCTTGGAGGCCCATTTTGACCCACTTCCGATGGCGCACAAAACGTGGGAATAGGCGCACAAAACGGCACATAACGCGCACAAAACGATGCAAAAAACATCTCGAAATTCATTGGTGCCGGAACAGTGGGTCACTTTTGCCCCACCTTTGAGGCCCATTTTGACCCACTGCCAGCGGCGCACAAAACGTGGAAATAGGCGCACAAAACGGCACAAAACGCGCACAAAACGAAGCAGAAAAGAACATCTCGAAATTCATTGCTGGCGGAACAGTGGGTCACTTTTGCCCCACCTTGGAGGCCCATTTTGACCCACTTCCGATGGCGCACAAAACGTGGGAATAGGCGCACAAAACGGCACAAAACGCGCACAAAACGATGCAAAAGAAACCATCTCGAAATTCATTGGTGGCGGAACAGTGGGTCACTTTTGCCCCACTTTGGAGGCCCATTTTGACCCACTTAATATGGCGCACAAAATGTGGGAATAGGCGCACAAAACGGCACAAAACGCGGACAAAACGAAGCAGAAGAAACCATCTCGAAATGCATTGGTGGCGGAACAGTGGGTCACTTTTGCCCCACCTTGGAGGCCCATTTTGACCCACTTCCGGCGGCGCACAAAATGTGGAAATAGGCGCAGAAAACGGCACAAAACGCGCACAAAAGGATGCAAAAAACATTTCGAAAATCATTGGTGCTGGAACAGTGGGTCACTTTTGCCCCACCTTGGAGGCCCATTTTGACCCACTTCCGATGGCGCACAAAACGTGGGAATAAGCGCACAAAACGGCACAAAACGCGCACAAAACGAAGCAGAAGAAACCATCTCGAAATTCATTGGTGGCGGAACAGTGGGTCACTTTTGCCCCACCTTGGAGGCCCATTTTGACCAACTTCCGATGGCGCACAAAACGTGGGAATAGGAGCTCAAAACGGCACAAAACGCGCACAAAACGAAGCAGAAGAAACCATCTCGAAATTCATTGGTGGCGGAACAGTGGGTCACTTTTGCCCCACCTTGGAGGCCCATTTTGACCAACTTCCGATGGCGCACAAAACGTGGGAATAGGAGCTCAAAACGGCACAAAACGCGCACAAAACGATGCAAGAAACATCTCGAAATTAATTGGTGACGGAACAGTGGGTCACTTTTGCCCCACCTTGGAGGCCCGTTTTGACCCACTTCCGATGGGGCACAAAACGTGAGAATAGGCGCACAAAACGGCACAAAACGCGCACAAAACGATGCAAAAGAATCCATCTCGAAATTCATTGGTGGGGGAACAGTGGGTCACTTTTGCCCCACCTTGGAGGCTCATTTTGACCCACTTCCGGCGGCGCACAAAATGTGGAAATAAGCGCAGAAAACGGCACAAAACGCGCACAAAAGGATGCAAAAAACATTTCGAAAATCATTGGTGCTGGAACAGTGGGTCACTTTTGCCCCACCTTGGAGGCCCGTTTTGACCCATTTCCGGCGGCGCACAAAACGTGGAAATAGGCGCACAAAACGGCACAAAACGATGCAAAAGAAACCATCTCGAAATTCATTAGTGGCGGAACAGTGGGTCACTTTTGCCCCACCTTGCAGGCCCATTTTAACCCACTAATGATGGCACACAAAACTTGGGAATAGGCGCACAAAACGGCACAAAACGCGCACAAAACGAAGCAGAAGAAACCATCTCGAAATTCATTGGTGGCGGAACAGTGGGTCACTTTTGCCCAACCTTGGAGGCCCGTTTTGACCCACTTCCGATGGCGCACAAGATGTGGAAATAGGCGCACAAAACGGCACAAAACGCGCACAAAACGAAGCAGAAGAAACCATCTCGAAATTCATTGGTGGCGGAACAGTGGGTCACTTTTGCCCCACCTTGGAGGCCCATTTTGACCAACTTCCGATGGCGCACAAAACGTGGGAATAGGAGCTCAAAACGGCACAAAACGCGCACAAAACGAAGCAGAAGAAACCATCTCGAAATTCATTGGTGGCGGAACAGTGGGTCACTTTTGCCCCACCTTGGAGGCCCATTTTGACCAACTTCCGATGGCGCACAAAACGTGGGAATAGGAGCTCAAAACGGCACAAAACGCGCACAAAACGATGCAAGAAACATCTCGAAATTAATTGGTGACGGAACAGTGGGTCACTTTTGCCCCACCTTGGAGGCCCTTTTTGACCCACTTCCGATGGGGCACAAAACGTGAGAATAGGCGCACAAAACGGCACAAAACGCGCACAAAACGATGCAAAATTATCTCGAAATTCATTGGTGGCGGAACAGTGGGTTACTTTTGCCCCACCTTGGAGGCCCATTTTGACCCACTTCCGATGGCGCACAAAACGTGGGAATAGGCGCACAAAACGAAGCAGAAGAAACCATCTCGAAATTCATTGGTGGCGGAACAGTGGGTCACTTTTGCCCAACCTTGGAGGCCCGTCTTGACCCACTTCCGATGGCGCACAAAACGTGGGAATAGGCGCACAAAACGGCACATAACGCGCACAAAACGATGCAAAAGAAACCATAGCGAAATTCATTGGTGGCGGAAAAGTGGGTCACTTTTGATCCACCTTGGAGGCCCATTTTGACCCACTTCCGATGGCGCACAAAACGTGGGAATAGGCGGACAAAACGGCACAAAACGCGCACAAAACGATGCAAAAGAAACCGTATCGAAATTCATTGGTGGCGGAACAGCGGGTCACTTTTGCCCCACCTTGGAGGCCCATTTTGACCCACTTCCGATGGCGCACAAAACGTGGGAATAGGCGCACAAAACGGCACAAAACGCGCAAAAAACGATGCAAAAAAACCATCTCGAAATTCATTGGTGGTGGAACAGTGGGTCACTTTTGCCCCACCTTGGAGGCCCATTTTGACCCGCTTCCGATGGCGCACAAAACGTGGGAATAGGCGCACAAAACGGCACAAAACGCGCACAAAAGAATGCAAAAAACATCTCGAAATTCATTGGTGCCGGAACAGTGGGTCATTTTGCCCTACCTTGGAGGCCCGTTTTGACCCACTTCCGGCTGCGCACAAAATGTGGGAGTAGGCGCACAAAACGGCACAAAACGATGCAAAAATCATCTCGAAATTTATTGCTGCCGGAACAGTGGGTCACTTTTGCCCCACCTTGGAGGCCCGTTTTGACCCACTTCCAGCGGGGCACAAAACGTGCCAATAGGCGCACAAAAAGGCACAAAACGCGCACAAAACGAAGCAGAAGAAACCATCTCGAAATTCATTGGTGGCGGAACAGTGGGTCACTTTTGCCCCACCTTGGAGGCCCATTTTGACCCACTTCCGATGGCCCACAAAACGTGGGAATAGGCGCACAAAACGGCACAAAACGATGCAAAAATCATCTCGAAATTCATTGCTGCCGGAACAGTGGGTCACTTTTGCCCCACCTTGGAGGCCCGTTTTGACCCACTTCCAGCGGGGCACAAAACGTGCCAATAGGCGCACAAAAAGGCACAAAACGCGCACAAAACGAAGCAGAAGAAACCATCTCGAAATTCATTGGTGGCGGAACAGTGGGTCACTTTTGCCCCACCTTGGAGGCCCATTTTGACCCACTTCCGATGGCGCCCAAAACGTGGGAATAGGCGCACAAAACGGCACAAAACGCGCACAAAACGATGCAAAAAACATCTCGAAAGTCATTGGTGCCGGAACAGTGGGTCACTTTTGCCCCACCTTGGAGGCCCGTTTTGACCCAATTCCGATGGCGCACAAAACGTGGATATAGGCGCACAAAACGGCACAAAACGCGTACAAAACGAAGCAAAAGAAACCATCTCGAAATTCATTGGTGGCGGAACAGTGGGTCACTTTTGCCCCACCTTGGAGGACCATTTTGACCAACTTCCGATGGCGCACAAAACGTGCGATAGGAGCTCAAAACGGCACAGAACGCGCAAAAAACGATGCAAAAAACATCTCGAAATTCATTGGTGACGGAACAGTGAGTCACTTTTGCCTTACCTTGGAGGCCCGTTTTGACCCACTTCCGATGGGGCACAAAACGTGGGAATAGGCGCACAAAACGGCACAAAACGCGCACAAAACGATGCAAAATTATCTCGAAATTCATTGGTGGCGGAACAGTGGGTCACTTTTGCCCCACCTTGGAGGCCCATTTTGACCCACTTCCGATGGCGCACAAAACGTGGGAATAGGCGCACAAAACGGCACAAAACGCGCACAAAACGAAGCAGAAGAAACCATCTCGAAATTCATTGGTGGCGGAACAGTGGGTCACTTTTGCCCCACCTTGGAGGCCCATTTTGACCTACTTCCGATGGCGCACAAAACGTGGGAATAGGAGCTCAAAACGGCACAAAACGCGCACAAAACGATGCAAAAAACATCTCGAAATTCATTGGTGACGGAACAGTGGGTCACTTTTGCACCACCTTGGAGGCCCGTTTTGACCCACTTCCGATGGGGCACAAAACGTGGGAATAGGCGCACAAAACGGCACAAAACGCGCACAAAACGATGCAAAATTATCTCGAAATTCATTGGTGGCGGAACAGTGGGTCACTTTTGCCCCACCTTGGAGGCCCATTTTGACCCACTTCAAATGGCGCACAAAACGTGGGAAAAGGCGCACAAAACGGCACAAAACGCGCACAAAACGAAGCACATGAAACCATCTCGAAATTCATTGGTGGCGGAACAGTGGGTCACTTTTGCCCAACCTTGGAGGCCCGTTTTGACCCACTTCCGATGGCGCACAAAACGTGGGAATAGGAGCTCAAAACGGCACAAAACGCGCACAAAACGATGCAAAATTATCTCGAAATTCATTGGTGGCGGAACAGTGGGTCACTTTTGCCCCACCTTGGAGGCCCATTTTGACCCACTTCCGATGGCGCACAAAACGTGGGAATAGGCGCACAAAACGGCACAAAACGCGCACAAAACGAAGCAGAAGAAACCATCTCGAAATTCATTGGTGGCGGAACAGTGGGTCACTTTTGCCCAACCTTGGAGGCCTGTTTTGACCCACTTCCGATGGCGCACAAAACGTGGGAATAGGCGCACAAAACGGCACATAACGCGCACAAAACGATGCAAAAGAAACCATAGCGAAATTCATTGGTGGCGGAAAAGTGGGTCACTTTTGCCCCACCTTGGAGGCCTATTTTGACCCGCTTCCGATGGCGCACAAAACGTGGGAATAGGCGCACAAAACGGCACAAAACGCGCACAAAAGAATGCAAAAAACATCTCGAAATTCATTGGTGCCGGAACAGTGGGTCACTTTTGCCCCACCTTGGAGGCCCATTTTGACCCACTTCCGATGGAGCACAAAACGTGGAAATAGGCGCACAAAACGGCACAAAACGCGCACAAAACGAAGCAGAAAAAAACATCTCGAAATTTATTGCTGGCGGAACAGTGGGTCACTTTTGCCCCACCTTGGAGGCCCATTTTGACCCACTTCCGATGGCGCACAAAACGTGGGAATAGGCGCACAAAACGGCACAAAACGCGCACAAAACGACGCAAAAGAAACCATTTCGAAATTCATTGGTGGCGGAAGAGTGGGTCACTTTTGCCCCATCTTGCAGGTCCATTTTGACCCACTTGCGATGGCACACAAGTCGTGGGAATAGGCGCACAAAACGGCACAAAACGCGCACAAAACGATGCAAAAGAAAGCATCTCGAAATTCATTGGTGGCGGAAGAGTGGGTCACTTTTGCCCCACCTTGGAGGCCCATTTTGACCCACTTAATATGGCGCACAAAATGTGGGAATAGGCGCACAAAACGGCTCACAACGCGGACAAAACGAAGCAGAAGAAACCATCTCGAAATGCATTGGTGGCGGAACAGTGGGTCACTTTTGCCCCACCTTGGAGGCCCATTTTGACCCACTTCCGATGGCGCACAAAACGTGAGAATAGGCGCACAAAACGGCACAAAACGCGCACAAAAGAATGCAAAAAACATCTCGAAATTCATTGGTGCCGGAACAGTGGGTCACTTTTGCCCCACCTTGGAGGCCCATTTTGACCCACTTCCGATGGAGCACAAAACGTGGAAATAGGCGCACAAAACGGCACAAAACGCGCACAAAACGAAGCAGAAAAAAACATCTCGAAATTCATTGCTGGCGGAACAGTGGGTCACTTTTGCCCCACCTTGGAGGCCCATTTTGACCCACTTCCGATGGCGCACAAAACGTGGGAATAGGCGCACAAAACGGCACAAAACGCGCACAAAACGACGCAAAAGAAACCATTTCGAAATTCATTGCTGCCGGAACAGTGGGTCACTTTTGCCCCACCTTGGAGGCCCGTTTTGACCCACTTCCAGCGGGGCACAAAACGTGCCAATAGGCGCACAAAAAGGCACAAAACGCGCACAAAACGAAGCAGAAGAAACCATCTCGAAATTCATTGGTGGCGGAACAGTGGGTCACTTTTGCCCCACCTTGGAGGCCCATTTTGACCCACTTCCGATGGCGCCCAAAACGTGGGAATAGGCGCACAAAACGGCACAAAACGCGCACAAAACGATGCAAAAAACATCTCGAAAGTCATTGGTGCCGGAACAGTGGGTCACTTTTGCCCCACCTTGGAGGCCCGTTTTGACCCAATTCCGATGGCGCACAAAACGTGGATATAGGCGCACAAAACGGCACAAAACGCGTACAAAACGAAGCAAAAGAAACCATCTCGAAATTCATTCGTGGCGGAACAGTGGGTCACTTTTG